>NW_024420424.1:2102613-2113525 GCF_014898765.1 Herpailurus yagouaroundi | reverse complement strand
TTTTTTGTTTTTTTTTGTCTGCTTTTGGAATCAAAGTAATGTTGACCTCATAGAATGAGTTTGGAAGTACTCCTTCCATTTCTATTTTTTGGAACATTTTGTGAAAAATAGGTATTAACTCTTTTTTAAATGTTTAATAGAATTTTCCTGGGAAGCCATCTGGCCCTGGACTTTAGTTTGTTGGGAGATTTCGATTACTGATTCAAATTCTTTGCTGGTATGAGTCTGTTTAAATTTTCTTTTTCTTCATTTTTCAATTTTGATAGTTTATATGTTTCTGAGAGTTTCTTAGAAACTCCATTTCTTCCAGATTGTAAAATTTGTTGGCATATAATTTTTCATAATATTATCTTTTAATTATTTGTATTTGTGTGGTGATGGTTGTGGTCTTTACTGTTTCATTCTAGATATTATTTATGGGACTTTTTTTCTTTTTGATAAGTCTTCCTGGAGGGTTTTCAATCATATTTATTCTTTCCAACAACAAGATTCTAGTTTCATTGATTTGTTCTAGTGTGATTTTTGTTTGTTTCTATACCATTTATTTCTGTTTTAATATTTATTATATCCCTTCTTTGGCTGGCTTTAGGCTTCATTTACTGTTCCTTTTCTAGCTCCTTTAGGTGTAATGTTATGTTACGTCTTTGAGACTTTTCTTGATTCTTGAGTAGGCTGCTATTGCTATTTACTTCCCAGTTGTGATTGCTTTTGCTGCATCCAAGGGTTTGGACTGTCATATTTTCTTTTTCATTTGCTTCCATGTATTTTTTATTCTTTAATTTCCTGCTTAGTCCATTCATATTTTAGTAGGATGCTCTTTAACCTCCATGTATTTGTGGTCTTTCCAAAACTTTTCTTGTGGTAGACTTCAAGTTTCATATCTTTGTGGTTTGTAAATATTCCTGTTAAGATATCAATCTTTTTGTACTTGCTGGGAGCTGATTTGTGACTTAGTATGTGATCTGTTCTGGAGAATGTTACATGTGCATGTAAAAAGAATGACTATTCTGCTGCTTTAGGATGAAATGTTCTGAGTATGTCCGATAAGTCCATCTACTCCAATGTGTCATTCAAAACCATTGTTTGCTTGTTGATTTTCTGCTTAGATGATCTATCCATTGATCTAAGTGGGGTGTTAAAGTCCTCTATGATTATAGTATTACTATCAACGTGTTTCTTTAAGTTTGTTATTAATTGCTTTACATATTTGGGTTCCTCCTTGTTGGGACATACATATTTACAATTGTTAGATCTTCTTGTTGTGTAAACCACTTTATTATCCTATAATGCTCTTCTTTACCTCTTGTTACAGTCTTTGGTTTAAAATCTAGCTTGTCTGATAAGTATTACTACACTGGCTTTCTTCTGACATCTATTACAATGATAAATTGTTTTTAACCCCCTCACTTTCAGTCTGTTGTTGTTTTTAGGTCTATAGTGAGTCTCCTTTAGGCTACGTATAGATGGATACTGTTTTTTCTTTATCCATTCTGATACCTTATCTCTTTTGATTGAAAATTTTAATCCATTTGCATTTAGAGTGATTATTGATAGATATGAATTTAGTGTCATTGTGTTACCAGTGAAGTCAATGTTTCTGGAAAATTTTTCTGTTCCTTTCTAGACCTTCTTGCTTTTGGTCTTTCTTTCCCACTCAAAGAGTCCTCTTTAATATTTCTTCCAGCAGTGGGTTAGTAGTCATTAACTCCTTTTATTTTTGTTTGCTAAAAAAACTCTGTCCCTCCTTCTATTCTGAATGGCAGCCTTACTGAATAATGTGTTCTTGGCTATATATATATATATATATATATATATATATATATATATATATTTCCCCATTCAGCGTGTTGAATATATCATGCCACTCCTTTGGTGGCCTTTTAGGTTTCTGTGGAGAGATCTTCTGCAAACCCGATTTGCTTTTCCTTGTATGTTAAAGGTTTATTTTCTCTTGCTGCTTTCAGGATTCTTTTATGTCTGTATTTTGCAAATATTACTATGACATGTCTTTGTGTTAGCCTGCTCTTGTTGATTTTGATGGTAGTTCTATGTCACCCCTGGATTGCAATGTCTGTTTGCTTCTCCCGATTTGAGAAGCCCTTAGCCATAATTTATTCAATTAATATAACTTCTGCCCCTTTTCCCCTCTCTTCCTCTTCTGAGACTCCTGTGATATGAATGTTATTTTGATTTATGAAGTTGTTGTGTTCTCAAAGTTTACACTTGTGATCCAATATTTTTCTTTCCCTTGTGCTCGCTTCGGCAACACATATGCTAATATTTTTCTTTCCCTCTTCTTTTCATCTTTTAAATTATTTTACATAATTTTTATCTTATATATCACTTATTCATCCCTATATTTCTTCTTCTTCTTTTTTCTTTTCAAAATTTTTTGTTAAATATGAAATTTATTGTCAAATTGGTTTCCATACAACACCCTGTGCTCATCCCAACAGGTGTCCTTCTCAATGCCCATCACCCACCCCCCATCAATCCTCAGTTTATTCTCAGTTTTTAAGAGTCTCTTATGGTTTGGCTCTCTCCCTAACTTTTTTTTTCCTTCCCTTCCCCCATGGTCATCTGTTAAGTTTCTCAGGATCCACATAAGAGTGAAAACATATGGTATCTGTCTTTCTCTATATGATTTATTTCACTTAGCATAACACTCCAGTTCCATCCACGTTGCTACAAAAGGCCATATTTCATTCTTTCTCATTGCCAAGTAGTATTCCATTGTGCCCCTATGCACTTGTACCCTGATGTTTATAGCAGCACTTTCAACAATACCCTCTATTTCTTCTATCCTTGTGGTCATTACCAACAGTCTGTTTTGCATCTCGGTTATAGCACTTTTTTATTTAGGCCTGACTAATTTTTAGGTCTTTAATCTCTGTGCTAAGGGACTTCTGGGTGTCTCCTATGCTTTTCTGAAACCCATCTAGTATCCTTATGATTGTTGTTTTAAATTCTGGTTTAGGCACATTACTTATATCTGTCTTGATTAGATTGCCAACCATGACCACACCTTGTTCTTTCTTTTGGAATGAATTCCTCCATGTTAGCATTTTGCCTAGGTCTCTATCTTCTCGGTGTTAGGAAAGCCAGTTTTGTTTCCTGATTCTGAGGATAATGGTTATATTAAGATGTCATATACTGTACAGGGCCCAGAACTTCAGGAAGTTTTTCTTTTGTATTTTGGGTGCTATTCCCCTCAGGTTAGTCCTCTGCAGAGTTTCTCTTTGTCTGCAGTGGGGAGTGTTTGGGCCTTTCCCAGTGTGTTGAGAGCTTTTACTAGGTGTCTTTTGGTATGCTTGTTAAAAGAAGCTAGGTATTATTTCCCCTAAAGCTGAAGCTTTGTACCACTCTATGATCAGTATAAATGATGCGTGCTGGGTGTTTGTGCTGGGCAGGTGCCTAATGATGCTCTTTATCTCAGGCACACTTGCCCTATTGAGAAAGCACCTGGAGAGTGCAGGGGGGTGGGGCTTGCTGTAGGTAGCTCAAGTCTTCTCTGTGGGCAATGTGCTGCTCACTGAAGTCCATCTGTACTGTTGCGTGGGGGTTAAAAATGGTGTCAACCAGTTCTCTCATCCCTGGAGAGGGAAATTCACACCCACAGTTGTTCAGGAAACCATTACAGAAGAGCAAACAATCTCCCCTCAATCTGTCCCCATTTGTTCCAGGCATCCTTCAGAACCCTCCCTTCACTCAGTCTGTGTCCAAAGGATCTGGCTGCCTGGCAGTATAGTTCTCCTGTTTTTATCTCATGCGTACCAGCTGGATTGAAAACTCCAAATTTCATGAACCTGGCATAGCATGTACCTGCACTGATCCTCTAGGGGAGGGTATCTGCACATTGGGGCTGGTGGTGGTTTGTCTTAGAAGGGCAGTAGCATAACCACCCAGGGTGTGAAGCTTATGGTAAAGCATAGCAGGTTAGCTGTCCTCAGCAGCTGCCTCTGCTCCTATGCTAACAAACAGGGCATTTCAATGGCACTTACTGGCTCCTTTGTCCCAGGAGAGGCAGTGCCACTTCTCCCAATTGAGCTCCAAGAAGAGGAACTGTCTCTCCCAGTGAAACCCAGAGGATCATCAGACCACGCTGTCTGCTCCCAGCCTCTGCCTTCCTTCTCCATGTAGCAACTCTATGCCCACCAGGCTCAAGCCTGGCAATAATATGGAATTCTAAAACTTGAGATTTTCAGTTCTGTTCTTTGTAAAACCTTGTGATAATCAGCTCTTCTTATTTTTACAGTCAATAGTTTTGGGGAAATGTTTTCTGGTGCAATGCCTTGTGCTCTGTTCTCTCTCTCTCGCTCTCGCTCTCGCTCTCGCTCTCGCTCTCGCTCTCACTCTCACTCTTGCTTTCACTCTTCTCTCTCCCTGATCAGGGCTCACTCCCCTCTAAAGCATCAGCTTATTTTCTCCCCCACATCACATCTCCACACCTCCTACCTTCTACAATCTGGCCTATTTTCTCCCTCTAGTTTTGCATTTTGTTCTCACAGTCCTCAGATTGACTTCCTGTGTATTCAGAATTATTTGATATTTACCTAGTTGTGTTTGACGGATGAGGCAAGCATAGGGCCATTCTACTACTCTGCCATCTTAACTCCTCCTGAATTTAATAGTAGGGCAGAGCTTCAAAGACATTTAACTTTTAAGCAAGACAAGATATGGCCTCTGTTTTTTTTTTTTTAATTTTTTTTTCAACGTTTATTTATTTTTGAGACAGAGAGAGACAGAGCATGAACAGGGGAGGGGCAGAGAGAGAGGGAGACACAGAATTGGAAGCAGGTTCCAGGCTCTGAGCCATCAGCCCAGAGCCTGACGCGGAGCTCGAACTCACAGACCGTGAGATCGTGACCTGGCTGAAGTCAGACGCTTAACCGACTGCGCCACCCAGGCGCCCCAATATGGCCTCTGTTTATGAGAAACTGGGGCTTTGAAATGTGGTATGTGCACATAGAGATGGATGTCTTGGAGGATTTTGACTGTGTAGACCCTTATGTATCCTCTGAACTTGCTGATATTACAACCTCTCCCTATTATGAGCTAAAAATTCTCCATTGTGAGCTGAAAGTACAAGTGAAAATGGGTAAAACTCACAGATAGGGTAGCTCTTAAAAGATTGAGGTAATGGGAAAACAGATATTTCAATGACTATTAAACAAGGGATAGATTTAACACTGATGCCAGGAGACCCAAGGAATAATCATAACTCCCGGTTAGAATGTTGCCATACAGGAGCTAAGTAATAAATGAAGTCCTGACTAAAGTTCAGACCACAATGAGACTTTTGGGTCCATAGACCCAAATAGTAGTCATTTCCTCAATGTGTCTCCAAATGGAGAACTGAAATCAATATACTTTCAATTGCAATAATTCCCACATTGAGTCCTTGTCATGTATAATGTGATTATCTAGTGGAGAAGGCTAAGTACAAACCTCTAAACTCTACTTGCCATGATCATAAACTAAAAAATATTATTATTTTCCACAGGAAATGACTGTTTTAACTATATTACCATGGATGAGGTACAATGAGGCCAGATGCAGATTAGGAGAGAAATAAGAAAATGTTTTAGTTTGGTATAGTCAGTTCTTGTGGAAAACACAGACGTCATGCAAGGTCACTTGGGGGAAGAGTTAGTGTTTGTCAGGAGGCAGAGATAGAAAGAAAGAAGGAAATAGTCATTTATTGTTATTTCTGTAGGAATAAATGGGAGAGATATGTCAAATAGACATAAGACTGGCTGGTTTAAATAATTTCAGTAGGCTCTGAATTGGGATGTCCCTAGATGTCTGGTATGAGGCCCTGGGGTTATTTGGAAGGGGACTTGTGTCACAAAGTGTCAAAGTGCAATAAGGAAGAAGTTTGGGGTGTGGATTTAATCTGCTGCTTAAGAAGGCTAACTGACTAGTACTTAAAGAAGTCTTCAGAACTAAGACAACGTTTACAAAAACTATATTATAATAACAGACTATTGCCTACATCAATGACCTAACTCATCCAATAGTCATAGTCCTTTATATTTTACATACAAGTCAACTTGTATCACTGTCTGAGGCAAGGGTTTGTGAAATGTTTAGTTCATAAGCATAGATTATCACACAACACAGCATCGTATTAAGGGACCTCCTACACAGTGAAGAAGGGAAGGAAACAGACATAAGATCATGGAATCTACCAGTTGTGACATATACCAAACCACGCAGAAGAATCTGGCCTAACAGGGTAGCAAAATATTTTGCTGAAGGAACAGTTGAAGTGTTAGGACAAAGGAAATACTCTTAAAACATGGGGTATCATCCTGCATGACTCAATGTGAATGTTCATGTAATCAGAAATCTCTATATGGCACTGTGTTTCAAGTAGGACCAAAGAGTAGAAATGGGAATGATCCTACTGATCACCATTCTTTAGGACCCACTGGAGAATTTTGTGCTTTTCCATACTTACAAATATAAAATCTATAAGGTTGAGAAGCCTGATTGCCAGAAGTATGTATATTCTTGCCATGAGACAGCAAAAATTTCATTGAACTACAAACTGCAGCTTCTGCTATAACATATTGGACATTCCATATCCAGACACCAGCAGGTAAGAAAAGGAATTATTTATTGGTTTGGCAAAGATAATTGACTTTGATCAGCAATAAGAGGTGCGACTACTTTTACACAATGGGAACAGAAATGCATACATGTAGAAACCATGTGATCTCTCTAGGAACCGCTTAGAATTCCATTGTTCAATTGTAATTGTGAATGGTCATGTGCAATATCCTTCACCTGAGGAGGATATTACTAAGGATTCAAACCTCTCAAAAAATGAAGGCTGTAGTGACACCACCAGGTAAGTCTTCAAAACCTGCAAGAAGCAATAGCTGAAGGAGAAGGGAAATTCAAATAGATAGTGGATAAGAATGAGCACAATTTGTAGCCCATATTGCTACTGTAACAAATTACCATATGGTGGCTTAATACAACACAGAAGTATTATCTAACACTTCTGGAGGTCATTAGTCCAAAATGAGTCTCATTGCGCTAAAGTCAAGGTGTCAGCAAGATTGTTCCTTCTAAAGGATCTAGGAAAGAATCTGATTCATTGTATTCTAGTTTTTAGAGGCTGCCTAAATTACCTGGCTCATGGCCCTGTACTCCATCTTCAAAGCCAGCAGTAGTGCAACTTGAAATCTCACTGGCTGTTGCCTCTGCTTTTGTCACATCTTTGTCAACTCTTTTCTTCTACCATCACATTGCTTATTCTCACTCTGCTTCCATCCTTGACTTGGACTCTCCTATATCCCTCTTATAAGAACCACTGTGGTTACATGGGGTTCAGCTGGATACTCCAGCATAATCTTCCCAGCTCAATATCCTTAATACGGTCAAATTTACAAAGTCCTTTTTACTATAAAAGGTAATATATTCACAGTTTCCTAAGATTTTAATATAGATATCATTGGTGGGCTTTATTATACCACAGTTCACCCTTTGGCCACCAAAAATTTATGTCTGTTCAACAGACAAAATAAATTTACCTCATTCAACTAAATTCCCAAGTTTCAACCCATTACATGTGGAAACCATAGAGAAACTGCTCCTAGAACCTGTATGGGGAAGTAGATCTATGCGACGTTTGGAGTGGATTGTGGAGGTCATAGAAATGTGCCATTCAAATATATTTCTAAAATTATATTTCTCCCCCACATCATATCTCCAAACCTCCTACCTTCCACAATCTGGCCTATTTTCACCCTCTAGTTTTGCATTTTGTTCTCACAGTTCTCAGATTGACTTCCTGTTTATTCAGAATTATTTGTTATTTACCTAGTTGTGTTTGACGGACGAGAAGACAATAGAAAGTTGGGTCACCTAGGTGGATTAATTTGTTAAGCTTCTGACTTTGGTTCAGGTCATGATCTCACGTTCATGAGTTAGAGCCCCACCCACATCAGGCTCTCTGCTGTCAGCACAGAGCCCACTTCCGATCCTCTGTCTCCCTCTCTCTTTCTGCCCCTACCCCACTCTCTCTCAGTCTCTCTACATCTCAAAAATAAATAAATGTTAAAAAAAAGAAAGCTGACAGCTCAACTTCATGTCTATATTCCCCATTGTATACATGTCAAGAATAAGTTTCCCAGATTAAGCAGTAAGAAATACAGAATTACAAATTAAATTTGAATTTCAGTAAAATAGCAAATACTATTTATTATGTAATATTTGAGATATTCGGGATATATTTATACTAAAATCATTGTTATTTATCTGAAATTCAAATTTAATTGAATATCTTGCCTTTTATCTGCTAGCACTACCCAAAATCAGGCTTTCTGCCTCCTCAAGCATCCCTTCTTCTCTTGTCCCTGTCCCTATCTTAAACTAGCACACAAAAAAATATTCTGTGTCAACACACACACACACACACACACACACTCACACACACACACACACACACATCTTTCAAAAGAGAAGAATATATCTTATTAGGGATTGATGTTTTAAGATTCAAATCTAAAGTTTTACTGCACTGTCGTCCTATTGGCTGGGCAAGCCTCTTAGGTGGACACTAGAAAGGTGTAAACTTATAATCAAACATGGCCTTTTTTCTGGTGAGAGGATATCATCCTTTAATATGATTTAACCTCACTGAAGAAGATGATAGCAGGTGGATACAAAAGAGTGGTACCTGAAGAAAAGTATATTTTCTACTGAGATTTCTTCAACTTACAGGCATTTTATAAAACAGGAGAGATGTATCATTTTTATTTCAGATATATTTTAAGCTGTCATTAAAAGCTCATCTAGAAATAAAAATAAAAATTACTTGGGGCACCTGGGTGGCTCAGTCATTTAAGCATCTGACTCCTGGTTCAGGTGATGATTTCACAGATTGTGAATTTGAGCCCCACATAGGGCTCTGTGCTGACAATGAATGCAGAGCCTGCCTGGGATTCTTTCTCTCTGCCCCTCCACTGCCCATGCTCTCTTTCTCTCTCAAAATAAATAAATAAGCTTTAAAAAATAAAATTGACCTCAAAGTTTCACCATTTACCTTTGACTAGCATTTTGTGGTGATCTTTCTGTCTTAATGACACAAAATGCTTTTCACATTCCAGTTTCTTCTTGTTTCTCTCTGTGAAACTTTTGTCTCTATGGCCTCCCTTTGTTTACAGAATAATTCTTAAGCTTTCCCCTTCCTAAGTCACCACTCTCTGGCCCTAGACTTTATGTTATTTCTACTTTTATGACTTTTTGTGCTGTACTTCGAAGACGGAAAGATACTAAGACTTTTTTTTTGCTTCGTGGATTTTGTAATAAGACATCAAGGAATTCAAATAAAGCTCCTACTAGTGAGTCAAGGTGCATCTTTTATTTCAGCTACAGCCTAGGATATATCATTCTGCCTCTTCCCTTTCTAGCAGGTCTAAATTTTCACACACTCACTGTCAGGTATCTGGAATGCAGGATATTGTATTGCCATATGGATGATCTCTAAATGAAAGGTGTATAATAATTATTCTTTGTTAGAAATCCTAGCCTGGTTTTTGAGCCCTAATTGGTATACCTTCACAAGTTTCTCAGCTACAGTCCCTACTGCTTATTTTCTAATCTGTGGGTATTGAGAAAATAAGACTCAGGATACTTAAGGAGAGTAGTCAAGGATTGGAAAACTGCAGGCTCAGAAATTTGGTTTAGCTCACAAAGTGTTATGTAAGTCTATTTATCCACTGGGGGTTGCTAGCTTAATAGTAATTGAGCCTGAAGCTTCTGCAAAGAGACAGAGAGAGAGAGAGAGAGAGAGAGAGAGAGAGAGACAGACAGAGACCATAGAAGTTCCATTTTTTTGGTTTATCCACTCTGATTTGAATTTTCCATTATTTTAAAATTTAGATACCAGATTAATACACAAGTTGAAGACTTTCTTTTAGAATTCTTAAATTATGCAATCATAACCCATACCATTTGCTGAGTTGACAATTTGGACTTTTACAGTGTTTATCCTTTAATCTTTAATTATTTTACTATACTTCAATCTTTAACTCTATTATTCTTGTTTTCTCTCTAATAAGCTACCAGAAATTATTGTAGAGCACTCCTGACAAAGGAATTTTTGTCTTTATGTTTACTCAGTGATTACTGTAATCTCTTGGTGTCACAATTGCTAATATTTTCTCTAATGTATTATACTAATTAATAGGTCCTTTTCTCTATGTTTTTATTCTTCAGAACTTTGCCTGATATCTTTTTCTTAGTGAATGTACATGATGATTCTGGAGATCTCAACCCAAATACACTAAATGTATTTAGTGAGGTATAGAAATAGAGAGCTGAGTTTAGCAACCTATTGCTCAGTATGCCTGTAATACTTCCAACACACTTTTCCTTGCTCTCTATATTCTGCCTATTTTCTTACTTTCCTTTGCTTGAACATGTCATATTATTTCTTTTTCTTAAATATTTACTTATTTAGTTAGGTATTTTGAGAGAAAGTGAGAACAAGTAGGGAAGGGGCAGAGAGAGAGGAGGAGAGAGAATTCCAAGCAGGCTCCGTGCTCAGTTCAGAGCCTGATGCTGGGTTCGATCCCACAACCATGAAATTATGACCTGAGCTGAAATCAGGAGTCAGATGCTTAAATGACTGAGCCACCCAGGTGCTCCATATTATTTCTTTTTATATTTCTGACTGTCCAACTTGTTTCATATGTGGCCAATCCCTTCCTAATAGGTCATTGTTTATTTGAATTCTATTCTGTATTTTCTTTCTTTCTTTCTTTCTTTCTTTCTTTCTTTCTTTCTTTATAAATGAAATTTATTGTCAAATTGGTTTCCATACAACACCCAGTGCTCATCCCAAAAGGTGCCCTCCTCAATACCCATCACCCACCCTCTCCTCCCTCCCACCCCC
>NW_024420424.1:2049233-2102513 GCF_014898765.1 Herpailurus yagouaroundi | reverse complement strand
TTTTTTTTTTTTCCTTCCCCTCCCCCATGGGTTCCTGTTAAGTTTCTCAGGATCCACATAAGAGTGAAACCATATGGTATCTGTCTTTCTCTGTATGGCTTATTTCACTTAGCATCACACTCTCCAGTTCCATCCACGTTGCTACAAAAGGCCATATTTCATTTTTTCTCATTGCCACGTAGTATTCCATTGTGTATATAAACCACAATTTCTTTATCCATTCATCAGTTGATGGACATTTAGGCTCTTTCCATAATTTGGCTACTGTTGAGAGTGCTGCTATGAACATTGGGGTACAAGTGCCCCTATGCATCAGTACTCCTGTGTCCCTTGGATAAATTCCTAGCAGTGCTATTGCTGGGTCATAGGGTAGGTCTATTTTTAATTTTCTGAGGAACCTCCACACTGCTTTCCAGAGCGGCTGCACCAATTTGCATTCCCACCAACAGTGCAAGAGGGTTCCCATTTCTCCACATCCTCACCAGCATTTTTGTCTCCTGATTTGTTCATTTTGGCCACTCTGACTGGCGTGAGGTGATACCTGAGTGTGGTTTTGATTTGTATTTCCCTGATAAGGAGCGACGCTGAACATCTTTTCATGTGCCTGTTGGCCATCCGGATGTCTTCTTTAGAGAAGTGTCTATTCATGTTTTCTGCCCATTTCTTCACTGGGTTATTTGCTTTTCGGGTGTGGAGTTTGGTGAGCTCTTTATAGATTTTGGATACTAGCCCTTTGTCCGATATGTCATTTGTAAATATCTTTTCCCATTCCGTTGGTTGCCTTTTCGTTTTGTTGGTTGTTTCCTTTGCTGTGCAGAAGCTTTTTATCTTCATAAGGTCCCAGTAATTCACTTTTGCTTTTAATTCCCTTGCCTTTGGGGATGTGTCGAGTAAGAGATTGCTACGGCTGAGGTCAGAGAGGTCTTTTCCTGCTTTCTCCTCTAAGCTTTTGATGGTTTCCTGTCTCACGTTCAGGTCCTTTATCCATTTTGAGTTTATTTTTGTGAATGGTGTGAGAAAGTGGTCTAGTTTCAACCTTCTGCATGTTGCTGTCCAGTTCTCCCAGCACCATTTGTTAAAGAGACTGTCTTTTTTCCATTGGATGTTCTTTCCTGCTTTGTCAAAGATGAGTTGGCCATACGTTTGTGGGTCTAGTTCTGGGGTTTCTA
This sequence comes from Herpailurus yagouaroundi, assembly GCF_014898765.1. Taxonomy (NCBI): domain Eukaryota; kingdom Metazoa; phylum Chordata; class Mammalia; order Carnivora; family Felidae; genus Herpailurus; species Herpailurus yagouaroundi. The sequence goes on along the minus strand of NW_024420424.1, from coordinate 2,101,344 downwards.
TTCTATTCCATTGGTCTATGTGTCTGTTTTTGTGCCAATACCATGTTGTCTTGATGATGACAGCTTTGTAGTAGAGGTTAAAGTCTGGGATTGTGATGCCTCCTGCTTTGGTCTTCTTCTTCAAAATTCCTTTGGCTATTCGGTGCCTTTTGTGGTTACATATGAATTTGAGATTGCTTGTTCTAGTTTCGAGAAGAATGCTCGTGCAATTTTGATTGGGATTGCATTGAATGTGTAGATAGCTTTGGGTAGTATTGACATTTTGACAATATTTATTCTTCCAATCCATGAGCAGGGAATGTCTTTCCATTTCTTTAAATCTTCTTCAATTACCTTCATAAGCTTTCTATAGCTTTCAGCATACAGATCCTTTACATCTTTGGTTAGATTTATTCCTAGGTATTTTATGCTTCTTGGTGCAATTGTGAATGGGATCAGTTTCCTTATTTGTCTTTCTGTTACTTCATTGTTAGTGTATAAGAATGCAACTGATTTCTGTACATTGATTTTGTATCCTGCAACTTTGCTGAATTCATGTACCAGTTCTAGCAGACTTTTGGTGGAGTCTATCGGATTTTCCATGTATAATATCATGTCATCAGCAAAAAGCAAAAGCCTGACTTCATCTTTGCCAATTTGGATGCCTTTGATTTCCTTTTGTTGTCTGATTGCTGATGCTAGAACTTCCAGCACTATGTTAAACACCAGCGGTGAGAGTGGGCATCCCTGTCGTGTTCCTGATCTCAGGGAAAAAGCTCTCAGTTTTTCCCCGTTGAGGATGATGTTAGCTGTGGGCTTTTCATAAATGGCTTTTATGATCTTTAAGTATGTTCCTTCTATCCCGACTTTCTCAAGGGTTTTTATTAAGAAAGGGTGCTGGATTTTGTCAAAGGCCTTTTCTGCATCGATTGACAGGATCATATGATTTTTCTCTTTTTTTTTGTTAATGTGATGTATCACGTTGATTGATTTGTGAATGTTGAACCAGCCCTGCATCCCAGGAATGAATCCCACTTGATCATGGTGGACAATTCTTTTAATATGCCGTTGAATTCGATTTGCTAGTATCTTATTGAGAATTTTGGCATCTGTATTCATCAGGGATATTGGCCTGTAGTTCTCTTTTTTTACTGGGTCTCTGTCTGGTTTAGGAATCAAAGTAATACTGGCTTCATAGAATGAATCTGGAAGTTTTCCTTCCCTTTCTATTTCTTGGAATAGCTTGAGAAGGATAGGTATTATCTCTGCTTTAAACGTCTGGTAGAACTCCCCTGGGAAGCCATCTGGTCCTGGACTCTTATTTGTTGGGAGATTTTTGATAACCGATTCAATTTCTTCGCTGCTGATGGGTCTGTTCAAGCTTTCTATTTCCTCCTGATTGAGTTTTGGAAGAGTGTGGGTGTTCAGGAATTTGTCCATTTCTTCCAGGTTGTCCAATTTGTTGGCATATAATTTTCCATAGTATTCCCTGATAATTGTTTGTATCTCTGAGGGATTGGTTGTAATCATTCCATTTTCATTCATGATTTTATCTATTTGGGTCATCTCCCGTTTCTTTTTGAGAAGCCTGGCTAGAGGTTTGTCAATTTTGTTTATTTTTTCAAAAAACCAACTCTTGGTTTCGTTGATCTGCTCTACAGTTTTTTTAGATTCTATATTGTTTATTTCTGCTCTGATCTTTATTATTTCTCTTCTTCTGCTGGGTTTAGGCTGCCTTTGCTGTTCTGCTTCTATTTCCTTTAGGTGTGCTGTTAGATTTTGTATTTGGGATTTTTCTTGTTTCTTGAGATAGGCCTGGATTGCAATGTATTTGCCTCTCAGGACTGCCTTCTCTGCATCCCAAAGCGTTTGGATTGTTGTATTTTCATTTTCGTTTGTTTCCATATATTTTTTAATTTCTTCTCGAATTGCCTGGTTGACCCACTCCTTCGTTAGTAGGGTGTTCTTTAACCTCCATGCTTTTGGAGGTTTTCCAGACTTTTTTCTGTGGTTGATTTCAAGCTTCCTAATATTGTGGTCTGAAAGTATGCATGGTATGATTTCAATTCTTGTGAACTTATGAAGGGCTGTTTTGTGACCCAGTATATGATCTATCTTGGAGAATGTTCCATGTGCACTCGAGAAGAACGTATGTTCTGTTGCTTTGGGATGCAGAGTTCTAAATATATCTGTCAAGTCCATCTGATCCAATGTCTCATTCAGGGCCCTTGTTTCTTTATTGACCGTGTGTCTAGATGATGTATCCATTTCTGTAAGTGGGGTGTTAAAATCCCCTGCAATTACCACACTCTTATCCATAAGTTTGCTTATGTTTATGAGTAATTGTTTTATATATTTGGGCGCTCCGGTATTCGGCGCATAGACATTTATAATTGTTAGCTCTTCCTGATGGATAGACCCTGTCACTATTATATAATGTCCTTCTTCATCTCTTGTTACAGCCTTTAATTTAAAGTCTAGTTTGTCTGATATAAGTATGGCTACTCCAGCTTTCTTTGGCTTCCAGTAGCATGATAAATAGTTCTCCATCCCCTCACTCTCAATCTAAAGGTGTCCTCAGGTCTAAAATGAGTCTCTTGTAGACAGCAAATAGATGGGTCTTGTTTTTTTTATCCATTCTGATACCCTATGTCTTTTGGTTGGCGCATTTAATCCATTTACATTCAGTGTTATTATAGAAAGATATGGGTTTAGAGTCATTGTGATGTCTGTATGTTTTATGCTTGTAGTGATGTCTCTGGTACTTTGTCTCTCAGGGTCCCCCTTAGGATCTCTTGGAGGGCTGGTTTAGTGGTGACATATTCCTTCAGTTTTTGTTTGTTTGGGAAGACCTTTATCTCTCCTTCTATTCTAAATGACAGACTTGCTGGATAAAGGATTCTCGGCTGCATATTTTTTCTGTCTAGCACACTAAAAATCTCATGCCAATTCTTTCTGGCCTGCCAAGTTTCAAAAGAGAGATCAGTCACGAGTCTTATAGGTCTCCCTTTATATGTGAGGGCACGTTTACCCCTTGCTGCTTTCAGAATTTTCTCTTTATCCTTGTATTTTGCCAGTTTCACTATGATATGTTGTGCAGAAGATCGATTCAAGTTCCGTCTGAAGGGAGTTCTCTGTGCCTCTTGGATTTCAATGCCTTTTTCCTCCCCACTTCAGGGAAGTTCTCAGCTATTATTTCTTCAAGTACCCCTTCAGCACCTTGCCCTCTCTCTTCCTCCTCTGGGATACCAATTAAGCGTATATTATTTGTTTTTAGTGTATCACTTAGTTCTCTAATTTTCCCCTCATACTCCTGGATTTTTTTATCTCTCTTTTTCTCAGATTCCTCTTTTTCCATAACTTTATCTTCTAGTTCACCTATTCTCTCCTCTGCCTCTTCAATCCGAGCCGTGGTGGTTTCCATTTTGTTATGCATTTCGTTTAAAGCGTTTTTCAGCTCCTCGTGACTGTTCCTTAGTCCCTTGATCTCTGTAGCAAGAGATTCTCTGCTGTCAGCTATACTGTTTTCAAGCCCAGCGATTGATTTTATGACTATTATTCTAAATTCACTTTCTGTTATATTATTTAAATCCTTTTTGATCAGCTCACTAGCTGTTGTTATTTCCTGGAAATTCTTCTGAGGGGAATTCTTCCGCTTGGTCATTTTGGATCGTACCTGGCATGGTGAGGACCTGCAGGGCACTTCCCCTGTGCTGTGGTGTATAACTGGAGTTGGTGGGCGGAGCTGCAGTCAGACCTGATATTTGCTCCCTGCCCACCGCTGGGGCCACAGTCAGACTGGTGTGTGCCTTCTCTTCCCCTCTCCTAGGGGCAGGATTCACTGTGTGGTGGGGTGGCCTGTCTCGGCTACTTGCACACTGCCAGGTTTGTGATGCTGGGGATCTGGTGTCTTAGCTGGGGTGGGTAGGCAAGGTGCACAGGGGCAGGAGGGGCAGGCTTAGCTCACTTCTCCTTAGGTGATCCACTTCAGGAGGGACCCTGTGGCAGCAGGAGGGAGTCAGATCCACTGCCGGAGGTTTGGCTCCGCAGAAGCGCAGAGTTGGGTGTTTGCGAGGAGGGAGCAAATTTCCTGGCAGGAACTGGTTCTTTTTGGGATTTTGGCTGGGGGATGGGCAGGGGAGATGGCGCTGGCGAGCGCCTTTGCTCCCACCAAACTGAGCTCTGTCGTCAGGGGGCTCAGCAGCTCTCCTTCCTTTTGTCCTCCAGCCTTCCCTCTTTCTGAGCAGAGCTGTTAACTTATGACCTCCCAGCCGCTAAATCGCGCTTGCTGTCAGAACACAGTCAGGCCCCTCCGCTTTTTGCAAGCCAGACTCGGGGGCTCTGCTTGGCCGGGGAGCCGCCCCTCTGCCCCGGCTCCCTCCCGCCAGTCCGTGGAGTGGGCACAGCCTCGCCGCCCTTCCTACCCTCTTCCGTGGGCCTCTCGTCTGCACTTGGCTCAGGCGACTCCGTTCTGCTAATCCTCTGGCGGTTTTCTGGGTTATTTAGGCAGGTGTAGGTGGAATCTATGAGATCAGCAGGACGCGCGGTGAGCCCAGAGTCCTCTTACGCCGCCATCTTCCGAACCAGACTCTCGAGGTATGTTCCCTCTAAACCTACTTTGTTGGGTTGTTTTATCATCAGTGGATGTTCTTTGTCTAGTACTTTTTCTGTGTTTGCTGAAGTGATCATATGGTTTGTATCTTCTTTCTTAATTATGTGATGTATCCTGTTGATTGATTTGCAAATATTGAGCCACCTTGCATTTCAGGAGTAAATCCTTCTTGATTGTCGTGAATAATTTTTTTTAATGTATTGTTGGATTTGGTGTGCTAGTATTTTGTTGGAGGATTTTTTTTCTGTATGCTCATCACAGACGTTGGCCATTGTTCTTTTTTATTGGGGTATCTTTAATTAGTTTTGTTATCAGTGTGATACCAGCCTCATATACTGAATTTGGAAGTATTCCTTCCATTTCAATTTTTTAAAAATAGTTTGGGAAGGAAAGGTATTAACTCTTCTTTAAATTTCTGGTCTAATTCAACTGTAAAGCCATCTGGTCCTGGACTTTTGTCTTTTGATAATTTTTTGGTTATTGATTCAATTTCCTTGCTGGTAATTGATGTGCTCAAATTTTCAATTTCTTCCTGCTTCAGTTTTGGTAGGTTCTATCTTTCTAGGAATTTATCCATTTCTTCTCAGTTGTTTAATGTTTTGGCATATAATTCTTCATAATATTCTATGACAGGCGTTTGTGTTTCTATGGTCTGTTGTTATTTCTCCTCTTTCATTTGTGATTTTGTTTGAGTCTTTTCTCTCTCTCTTTCTCTCTCTCTCTCTCTCCCTTTCTCTCCCTCTCTTTGTCTCTCTCTTTTTGATAAGTCTGGCTAAAATTTTGTCAATTTTGCTGATCTTTTGAAAGAAGCAGCTCCTGTTTTTTTTTTTTTTTTTCATTTATCTGTTCTACTGGGATTTTGTTTTTGTTTCTGTATTATTTATTTCTGGTATAATATTTATTATTTCCTTACTTCTGCTGGTTTGGGATTTTTCTTATGTTCCTTTTCTAGCTTCTTTAGGTATAAGGTTACATTGTTTATTTCAGATGTTTCCTTTTCTTGAGGCAGACATGTACTGCCATAAACTTCTCTCTTAGAACCACTTTAGTTGCACTCCAAATGTTTGGAATCATTGTGTTTTAATTTTTATTTGTTTCATGTACTTTTTGATTTCTTCTTTCACTTTGTGGTTGACCCATTAATTATTTAGCAACATGTTATTTACAATCCATATATGTGTGTGTTTTTCCAGATTTTCTCTTGTGGTATTTAGTTGAACTCAGAAAAACTTCATGGTATGACTTCAATATTTATGAATTTGTTGAAGCTTGTTTTGTGTGATAATATGTGATTTTTTTCAGGAGAATGTTCCTTGTGCACTTATAAAGAAAGTGTATTCTTCTGTTTAAAAATGGAATGTTCTGAATATATCTGTTAAATTCATCTGGCCCAGTGTGTCATTCAAAGCCATTGTTTCCTTGTTTATTTTCTATTTGGGTTATCTGTCCATTATTGTAAGTTAGATGTTAAACTTCTGTATTATTGTTGTGTTATTATCAATGAGTTCCTTTATGTTTGTTATTCTTTTATGTATTTGATGCCTCTGTGTTGGGTGCATAAATATCTTCTTGTTGGATTGTCCCCTTTATTATTATATAGCATCTTTCTTGCTCCCTCTTTACAATCTTTGTTTTAAAATTTATTTTGTCTGGGGCATCTAGGTGGCTCAGTCAGTTGAGCATCTATTTATTTTGGCTCAGGTCATGATCCCAAGGCCATCATGGGATCAGGCCTTGCATTGGGCTCCATGCCAACCATGGAGATTGCTTAAGATTCTCTGTCTCTCTGCCCTCCTAACCCACTCACACACTCTCTTTCTGTCTCTTTTAAAAAATCTGTTTTGTCCAATATAAATATTGTTACCCTGGTTTTCTTTTGACATTTACTTGTTTGATAAATATTTCTCCATCACCTCACTTTGAATTTCCAGGTGTCTTAGGCCTGAAATGAGTCTCTTGTAGGCAGCAGGTCTTGTTTTTCATCTGCTCTGTCACCTTATGTCTTTTGATGAGAGGGTTTGGTCTATTTACATTCAAAGTAATTACTGATATATATATATTGCCATTTTGGTACTTATTTGTGGGTTTTTTTTGGTAGTTTTTCTCTGATACATTCTTCTACTTCTCTCTTTTGTTGTTTGTGGGTTACATTCAGTGATATACAATAAAACCTTGGATTTAAAGTAACTTGTTCATGGGGCGCCTGGGTGGCACAGTCGGTTAAGCGTCCGACTTCAGCCAGGTCACAATCTCGCGGTCCGTGAGTTCGAGCCCCACGTAAGGCTCTGAGCTGATGGCTCAGAACCTGGAGCCTGTTTCCGATTCTGTGTCTCCCTCTCTCTCTGCCCCTCCCCTGTTCATGCTCTGTCTCTCTCTGTCCCAAAAATAAATAAACGTTGTTAAAAAAAATAAATAAATAAAAAATAAATAAATAAAGTAACTTGCTCTGTGAGTGTTCTGCAAGATGAATAAATATTTCTAATATATTTTCACTAGATAAATGAGTAATTTCTTGCAATATGAGTAGTACATGATGCAGAACATCGCATGATCACAACTGAGCCAATGGCTCTTCTCTCCCTCTTGCTGTGGGATTGTGGGTGATTGTCTCCCATGCTCAGATACTGGGTCTTAGACTGTGGTGCTTGGAAGAAATCAGTAATTTTTCAGAATGTTTGAAGGTGCCCACTACAGGCATTAGTGAATTTTTTTTGTCATTTCAAAACACCTATGGACATTCCTTTGTTTTTCCAGACAAGAGTAAGCTTAAGAATGTTGTGTTTCATTCTATGTCAGGTTGCTTGCAGATATAGACCCTTTCCTCTGCTGCCTTATTGCCAGTTATACTACAGTATATGACACTACTTTATTAATACTGTATTGTAGTCAATATCCATGTGAGTGTACACAATGGCCACCATGCAGAAAACGATTCTATTTAGCTAATGGATAGCAGTGATCCCATTAGTGACAGTGAAGGTCATCCTACATAATAACCCTCCTCTCTCTTATCTCCCTCACACCAACCACGAAGGTTTTCAAAAGTAAGTGCAGGTTAATTTGTTTATTTTTTATATTTTGTATTTTCTTTATTATTTGGTATTGTATTACAGTATGATTATTATTTATATATGAATATTTTTGGGCTGTGTAATGAATCATCTCAGTTTCCATTATTTGTTATGCGGAAATTCACATTGATATACAAGTGCTTTGGATTGCAAGCATGTTTCTGGAATAAATTATGTTCACAAACCAAGGTTTTACTGTACTTGGATTCCTTTATCTTTATTCTTTGCATGTCTTTCAGTGGTTTTTGATTTGTGGTTATGATTAGGTTTCTATATACCATATTTTGTGCATATCAGTCTATGTTAAATTGATGTTCATTTAAGTTTGAACCTATTGTTTATTTCTCCCTTCATCACTTTTTAAAATTTTTTTAACATTGATTTATTATTGACAGACAGAGAGAAACAGAGCATGAGCATGGGAGGAGCAGAGGGAGGGGGAGATACAGAATCTGAAGCAGGTTCCAGTGCCTGAGCTGTCAGCACAGAGCCCGACATAGGGCTTGAACTCACAAACCGCGAGATCATGACCTGAGCTGAAGTTGGACACTTTACTTACTGAGCCACCCAGGTGCCCCTTCCTCCACCACTTAAAAAAAAAAAAAACACTTTTAAATATTTATATATTTTTGAGAGACAGAGAAAGAACGAGAGCAGTGAAGGGGGAGAGAGAGAGAGGGAGACACAGAATCCAAAGCAGGCTTCAGAGTCCAAGCTCGTAGCACAGAGCCAACGAAGAGCTCGAACCCACAGACCACGAGATCATGACCTAAGCTGAAGTCAGACACTTTACTGACCAAGCCACCCAGGTGCCCCATGGGCTTTATATTCTGTTCCATTGATCTGTGGGTCTGTTTTTTGTGACAGCACCATACTGTTTTGATTATTATAGCTTTGCAATATATCTTGAATTCTGGAATTATGATGACTCCAGCTTTGTTTGTCTCTTTTGTTTTTTTTCCAAGTTACTTTGGCTATTCAGGGTCCTTTGTTGTTCTGTACATATTTTAGTATTTTCTTCTCTGGCTCTTTGAAAAATGTTGTTGGTACTTTGATAAGGATTACAATAAATGTGTAGATTTCTCTGGGTAGTATAGAGATTTTAACTATGTTTAACTATGGAAGAACTATGTTCTTCCAATCTGTGAGCATGGAATATCTTGTCCTTTCTTTGTATCGTCTTTACTTTCTTTCATCAGTGTTTTATGGTTTTCAGAGTACATATTTTTTTTTTTACTTCTTTGGTTAAGTTTATTCCTATGTCTTGTTACTTTTGGTGGAATTTATTATTTAAGTCCTCTTTCTGCAGTTTCATTATTGGTGTGTAGAAATGCAACAGATTTTTGCACATTGAGTTTTTATGCAGCCATTTTACTAAATTCATTTATTAGTTCTAGCCAATTTTAGGTGTTCTTTTTAGGGTTTTCCATATAGAGTATCATGTCACTTGTAAATGGAGAAAGTTTTACTTCTTACTTACCAATTAGGGTACCTTTTAATTATTTTTAAAAATTCTGATTCTTGTAACTAGGACTTCCAGTATGCAATAACAGTGCTGAGAGTTGACATCCCTATCTTGATCCTGATCTTAGGGGGAATGCTGTCAGTTTTTCCCCATTGAGAATGGTATTCATTGTTGGTTTTTCATATATGGCCTTTATTATTTTGAGGTATTTGTCCTCTAAACCTACTTTGTTAGGGTTCTTTTTAATGAATGGATACTATACTTTGCCAAATGCATTTTCTGAATTTATTGAAAGGATCATATGATTCTTATCAATTTCTTTATTAATGTAGTATAACACATTTATGACTGGTGAATGTTGAACCACACTTGCAAACCAGGAATAAATCTCACTTGATCATGGTGAATGGATTTTTAAATGTATTTTCTTGGATTTGTATGCTAGCATCTTATTGAGAATTCTTGCATTCACTTTCATCAGGGATATTGGCCTATAGTTCTCCTTAGTGGGGTCTTTATCTGGTTTTGGTGTCAGGGTAATGCTGGCCTCATAGTATGAGGTTGGCAGTTTCCCTTGAATTTCTAGTTTTTGAATAGTTTGAGAAGAATGGGTATTAGCTCTTCTTTAAATGTTTGGTATAATTTTGCTGTGAAGTCATTTGGCCACTGACTTTTGTTTGTTAGGTGATTTTTGTTTATTGATTCAATTTCCTTGCTGGTTATTGGTCTGTTCAGGTTTTCTAATTCTTTATGTTTCAGTTTGGGTAGTTTATATGTTTCTAAAAATTTATGCATTTCTTCCAGGTTATCCAATTTGTTGGCATATAGTTGTACATAATAGTTTCATAATTATATGTATTCTTATGGGGTTTTTTTGTTATATCTACTCTCTCATTTGAGATTTCATGACCACAAAACCAGTCCTGGAAGAGATAGTAAAGTTAACTCTTTGAGTTTAAAGGAGAGACGAAATATGACAAAGACAAGAAAGGATTAGAGAAAATTTCCAGAAACTATTACACAACTGATAAAATGGCAAAAAATATACATTTGTCCATAATTCTGATATCTTATCCATAATTTATCCATAATTCTGACATAAAATGTCATAATGGGTAGAAAAAAATAAGACCCAATTATTTGCTTCCTACAAGGGGCTAATTTTAGACCTAAAGACACCTACAGATTCAAAGTGTGGCCATACACTTATCATGCAGATGGATATCAAAAGGAAGCTTCATGGGACGCCTGGGTGGCTCAGTCAGTTGAGCGTCCAGCTTCGGCTCGGGTCATGATCTCCTGGTCTGTGAGTTTGAGCCCCACGTCGGGCTCTGTGCTGACAGCTCAGAGCCTGGAGCCTGCTTCGGATTCTGTGTCCCCCTCTCTCTCTGCCCCTCCCCCACTCATGCTCTGTCTCTCTCTGTCTCAGAAATAAGTAAACATTAAAAAAATAAAAAATAAAACAAAAGGAAGCTGCAGTAACAATACTTACATCATACAAACTAGGCTTTAAAATAAATCTCTAAAAAGAGAAAAAAAAAGGCATTATATAATCCTAAAAGGGACAATCCAACAAAAAGCTATAACAATCATAAATATTTATGGACCCTACATGGAAGAATGCAAATACATAAAAGTTTTGTAACAATCAAAAAAAAACTAATGGATAATAACACATTAATAGTAGGGATTTTAAGACCCCACTTACATTAATGGATAGATCATCTAAAGAGAAAATAAATAAGGAAACAGTGGCTTTGAATGATACACTGGACCAGATCAACTTAACAGATATATTCAGAACATTCTAATCTAAAATAGCCAAATACACATTTTTTCCCAAGTTCACATGGAGTATTCTCCAGATTAAATCACGTATTGGGTTACAAAACATGTTAACAAATACAAAAACACTGAAATCATACCATGCACCTTTTCTTACCACCATTCTATGAAACTAGAAGTCAACCATAAGAAAAGTTGGGAAGGATCACAAATACATGGAGGCTAAACAACATTCTAGTAAACAATAGATCAACTAGGAAATCAAAGAAGAAATAGATAAATATTTGGAAACAAATTAAAATTAAAACACAATTGTCTGAAACCTTTAGGATGTAGCAAGAGTTGTCCTTAGAGGGAAATATATAGGAATACAGGCTTACCTTAAGGAGCAAGAAAAATCTCAAATAAAGAACCTAACCTTACACCTAAAGGAGATAGAAACAGAACAACCTATGAAGCCTAAATCCAGAAGAAAAAAGGAAATAATAAAGATTATAGTAGAAATAAATTATATACAAACTAAAAAGCAATAGAACATTTCAATGAAACCAAGAGCTGTTTTTTTTAAATAATAAAATTGATAAGCCTTTAGACAGACATATCAAAAGAGAGAGACAGAGAGAAAGAGAGAGAGAGAGAACCCAAACCCAAATCAAAACTTTTCTTTATCACTATGTTTTGCCATTTTGATTACTATGTGTCTTGGTGTGGACATACTTTGATTTTGTTGGGGGATCTCTGTGGTTACTGAATCTGGATATCTGTTTTATTCCCTAGATTTTGGAAGTTTTCAGTTATTATTTCTTCAAATAAATTTTCTGTTCCCTTTTCTCTCTGTTCTCCTTCCAATATCCTTAATATGAATGTTGTTATGCTTGATGGAGTTAACTGAGTTCCCAAAGTCTTCTCATTTTCCATAATTCTTTTTATCTATCATTTGTTCATTTTTACAATTTTCCATTACTGTGTCTTCTCATTCATTAATTAATTCCACTGTCTCTTCCACTTTGTTATTTATTCCATCAAGTGTATTTTTAATTTCATTGGTTGTGTTCTTCATTTATGGTTGTTTCCTTTTTGTTTTCAATCTTTTTCTTAAGGTTCTCACTGATGTCCTCCACTTTTTTCTCAAGTCCAGTAGGTAACTTTGTGATCATTGTTTCAAATTCTCTATCACACATGTTCCTTATATCCGTTTTGCTTATGTCTCTTGTGGTCTTGTCCTGTTTGTTGTTATTGTATTTTTCATTTGTGATATATTCCTCTGTTTCCTCATTTTGCCTAACTCTGTGTGTCTATTTATGTGCATTAAGAATGTTAGTTATGTCTCTTGTTTTTGAAAGTAATGGGTGGGTGTGCACTTTGAATTAAGTGGTGGCGATCTTTCTCCACTGGTGATGGGCAGCCACCATGGAGGCTGAGGCCAGCCAGGGCCATTCTCCAAAGCACTTGTAAGTGCATTTCTAAGAAGGCCTGTGCATCTTCCGCATGAGATTGGGACATGCAGTGTTGGCAAGGTTAGTGTGGGTCTTCTGGGGAAGAATTTGCATCACCAGTACTGAGGCAGGTCTGGCTGGAGGGGGAAGGTCATGATGTAAGCACGTAAGTAAGCTAGGTAATAAGAGCTGGTGCTGTACTGGTTCCTGCAGATTGCTGTGTGTTTATGATGAGGTGTGGGGGATGTAAATGGTACCTGACAGCTGCCTTGTTCCTGGAGAAGTCTTTCAGTGAACTCTGAGATTAGTAACTAGTTCTCCCCCTTGTAAACCCCAGGCACCTTTCAAACTGTTGCCTCTAAGCTGTATCTCTGCAGGTTGTTCACTGTGTTCAACAAAGGGCAGGGACTCAGTTTCTTATTGCCTTCCATTCTCTCTTAGAATCCCATCCACTGTTTTTTAAAGTTCCATGCTTTATCTTTCACTGGTTGTAAGAATTCAAGAAATTTGGCCCATTCTGATTTTCAGTATATGTGTTTCTAAGCAATCACTCATTCTGATTTTAAAATCTAAGTGCTATAGGCATTTCTCTTCCTCTTATAGGCTTTCCAGTGTGCCAACCTGTCTGTTATCCCACTCTATGCCTGAAACTCCCTCCTTCTGGTGGTCAGACCCACAAGGTTTAAGTTACCACTAAGTCCTCTTTAAACCAAACCTAAATTTGCCATTGAACTAGAAGAAAACATGAAGCTTATAATGCTATAGAATCCATAGAACTGGTGCCATATTACAAATTAAAAGAGGGCATTAATTTTTTAACTAATTGCTTAATTTAATGTAAAACTCATTCTTTCAGTGATGATTATGATGATAATTTTTATTCAGTTGTCATGATCATGATCATGATGATCATTAGTTGCAATCCTGAAAGCTGGCTAGTGGTAATAAAAACTGCAGTAGGCATATTATTCAAGGTAAATAGTCTTAGTAGGTGAATAAAAGGAAACCAGCTAAAGTTGTTTTATAATTTTACTTTGAAATTCTCCTCTTATATACTTGGTAGTAACTTACCATCTCTCTAAAACAAAGAAACTTTACGGGGAAATATCAACTAATTTCAAACTCCTGGCAAGATTTATGATGTCATTTTCTGTGTAGTTATAACACTGAAAATATACCAAAGTTAGAACATGTGGATGTCATACTACAAATCATGGTCATATGCTCCACATGTACATTTTGAATTTAGAAATAGTGAATGAACAATACAATTACCAAATCTTTCTGAAAGGTTCCCAAATCTCTATATAATTGTATCTTCCAATTAAACTCAGCATACATAACCTGAATATTAATCTTAAAAGGTACTTACTATGTGCCAGGAACTGTTCTAAGCATTTGAAAACAATGAGGAATATAAACACTGTTCCTTCATGCCTTCTAACTTGTGGTAGAGGTGTGTGTGTGTGTGTGTGTGTGTGTGTGTGCATGGTGCCTGTAAGAGGGGAAATGGAGACAATTAAACCAGCATATACATGCAACAAAATGATGTTTAAAGTATAAGTTGTTGTTATATTATTAAGCCTATTTTGCAAGTGAAGAACTTGTACAAAAGATGAAAAAGTTAAAAAGTATGAAATGATTTACAATAATAGAGGCAGATTTCAAGGTGTGTGTGTGTGTGTGTGTGTGTGTGTGTAACAGATATTGTTGTTTGTGTAACAGATACTGTTGTATATTGGTTGGTGTTGAGTGTTTTGATGATTGTTGCAGTGCCCACCTTGCTTTTCTAACTGCCTCAGAGGAAAGAAAAGATTTGGTGAAGAAAACAGAAGATGACTTTTTGCTTTTATGTTGGACAGGAACTACTTGATAATACCAATGATCTTGACATTAAATAAAAAACAACTTAACTAGAAATTTAGAATGTACAATATTTTTTTAATTAAAAAATGAAAACCAGGAGTATATAACCACCTGAGGTGGTTCCAATTAAGGAGTCATCATAGACTATAAGATTATATATCTTACCTTTTGGCAATACAATTGTAAAACTTTTTCAGGAATAATAGATTTTTTGGAAGTGAAGTATGTTACTGTTTCATGGAATAGTGTTTATCTTTTTTTAATTGGTACCCTATCTCTCTTATTTTATTATAAAGTATTATGATTCTTCCACAGTTATCACTAAACACAAGCCTACAGTTGGTTTTGAATGAAACCTCTGCATCTTCTTTCTAACTTCTTTTGCCTTCCAGAGTTCTTTTGCTCTACTTACAACTTAAGTGACAGGAATAAGTTAGTTCTGAAGAACAGTATATATATTGGAAGCATAAAAAGCAAAATCCTAATTTTAGATAGGCTGCTTGTGAGAGTGTATGGTTTCATAAAACAGAAAAAAAACACAGTTACTCTGCTATATTTGTTGTCAATTTTTATCCAAGATTAACCAATGTAGAACAAATTCTTGACAGGATACCTGGGACCTAGCTGAGACAATAGGTCCCTCTCAAACATGGTTACTGCATTAAGACTCCAGACTCTAAGATATGTGTTTCTTGATTGGGGTTATAATAAACAGGAGGGAAACAATTACAAGATCCCAGGAATAAAATCTAAATACGATATGAATTTTTTTCTTTTAGCATCTCTCAAGATAGTTGATGTCTTTCCAGTAAAAATTATTTTTCAGGAAAATTAAATGGAAGCCAAGTAATAATAAATAAGTTAAAATATGTCTATTTGACAAAATATATTTACATAATATTGTTCAAAACTATTTTAAAGGGTACTTTTCAACCATTAATTCTAAACTGATGTTTTACTTAATCATATATCTCAAGCAGTCATTTGGTTATTTACAAAGGACTTACACTGTACCAAAAATTGTGATGTGAGGGAAACAGAGAATAAGAAAAATTTCATAATCAAGGTTACAGAAGAGAAGATATAGTCCTTACAAAGTCAGATTATATTTTCCAAAGATAGCAAGACCAACATATATATCTGCTATGTCACATGCCAAGCTATTCTTACAATGTGACTAACTTGTCTCCCATTTAGAGACAGAATCTATCTTTCCTACATTTTAATCTGGATTAGAGATTATAATTTGTCTGAAAGAACACGGAGAAAAGGATTTATGTGATTTCCAAGACCAAATTATAAAACAGGCATAACTTCTGCCTGCTAATCTTTTTCATATGATGTTAATGCTTGGAAATAGCTTCCATGCTATGTGGAAGCCCACACTAGCCCACTGGAAAGACTACATGAAGAAATCTACATGGAGAGTAACTGTAGCTCCTAGGTAATATCTTGCATCAAATGTGTATATATATATATATATATATATATACACACATACATACATAAATCTCCAGCTGATATTAGTCCCTATACTTTGAGTCTTTGAAATGAAGTCTCAGAAATTATGAAGCAGAGGGATGCCTGGCTGGCTCAGTTGGTTGAGCATTTAACTCTTCATTTTGGCTCAGGTCATGATTGCTGGGTTGTGGGATCAAGGCCTGCATCAGTGTGGAATCTGTTTAAGATGCTCTCTTTCTCTCCTCTGTCCCTCACCACACCTAAAATAAAAAAAAGAAATTATGGAACAGAGACAAACTGTTCAATGTGTGCCTTACTTTAATGTCTATCCACATAAGCAATGAGATATGACAAATCATTTATCTTAAGTCATTAATTTTTATGTAATTTGTTATACAACAAGAGATACTAAAAATATATTTTGGTTCTGTGAGTGGACTGCTGTCATAACAAATTCTAAAAATCTAGCAGTGGGTTTAGCACAAGGAAACAGGCAAAAATTGAAAATGGCCCTGAAAAGGCTATTAGAAGAAATCTTTTGCCTCTCTAGAAGGCTATAGGTAAATACTTAAAGAAAAAACAGGAAATATAATTCAAAGCCAGAGAAAAGGGGAAAGTTTCACAACAATGTTGTCTACAGTAATATGGAAAAGAAAAAAAAATCATCTAATGAAATGAATATGTCTAAGAAGATTTTCAGGCAGAATTACAAAGGACTACTGGCTTCCTCTCGCTGTTTATAGGAAAATGTGAGGGAAGCAAAAAATGTTAAGCTAATGGAAAAATTGTTAAACATAAAAGGACCAGGGTGTGCAGGATTAAAAAAATATATATTGTTCATCAGAAATAAAAATCATGCAGGGTAAAAAAAACAGAATATGGTGGCATAGGAGGACACTGGGCTCACCTCCTCTTGCTGATCGTTTATATTCCACCCAGATCTGCCTAAATAACCCAGAAAAACGCCAGAAGACTAGCAGAATAGGCTCTCCAGAGCCAAGCGAAGACAAGAGGCCCACAGAAGAGGGTAGGAATGGTGGAGAGGCAGTGAGCACTACACAAAATATCTGGAGGCAGCCAGGGCAGGGGAGGGGCAGCCTTCCCAGTAAGGCAGAGCCCCCGAGTCTGGCTTGCAAAAGTGGAGGGGCCAGACTCCATGAGTTCTGACAGCCAGCAGGACTTATCATCTGGGTTGTTAAAAGTCAACAGCTCTGCTCTCGGAAAGCATGGAGGCCAAGAGGACACTGAGAGGAAGAGTTGTTGAGCCCCTGAAGACAGAGCTCACCTTGGTGGGGAACAAAGGTGCTGGTAAGGACCATATCCCATCCCCTAGCTGAAATCCCAAAGAGAACCAGTTCCTGTCACCTAACTTGCTTGCAATGCGCAAACACCCAACGATGTTCTTCTTTGGATCCATCCCTCCGATGGGTCTGCCTCACTCCTGGTGCTGCAGAGCCCATCCCGCAAGGGACCTCCAATGGGAAATTGAGATAAGACTGCTCCTCTCACCTCTGTGCAACTTGCAGATGCACACTGGCTAATATGCCAGATCCCATCAAAGCAGCACCACAAGCCTGGCAGTGTGCAAATAGCACAGGCAAGGGCCACACCACTCCACAGTGAGTCCTGCCCTGGGAGAGGGGAAGATAAGGTACACACCAGTCTGCTTGTGGCCCCAGTGGTGGGCTGGGGACAGACATCTGGTCTGACTGCAGCCCCACCCACCAACACAAGTTACTCCAGACAGCACAAGGGAAGTGCCTGCAGTTTGGAGCCACCACAGGAACTACCCAAAATGATGAAATGGAAGAATGCTCCTCAAAAGAAACTCCAGGAAGTAGCAACAGCTAAGGAATTGATCAAAAACGATTTAAGCAATATAATGGAACAAGAATTTAGAAGAATAGTCATAAATTAATCACTGGGCATGAAGAAAGCATAGAGGACAGGAGAGAATCTATTGCTACAGAGATCAAGGGACTAAGAAAGAGTCAGGAGGAGCTAAAAAATGTTATAAATGAGCTTCAAAATAAAATGGAGGCAGTCATAGGACGGATTGAAAGGCAGAGGAGAGAAAAGGTGAATTAGAAGATAAAATTATGGAAAAAGAGGAAGCTGAGAAAAAAGAGATAAAAAAATCCAGGAGTATGAGGGGAGAATTAGAGAACTAAATCATGTAATCAAACAGAACAATATTTGCATCATAGGAATTCCAGAAGAGGAAGAGAGAGAGAAAGGGGCTGAAGGTGTACTTCAAAAAATTATTGCTGAGAACTTCCCTGACCTGGGTAAGGGAAAAGGCATTGAAATCCAAGAAGCACAGAAAACTCCCTTCAGACGTAAATTGAAATGATCTGTTG
Source organism: Herpailurus yagouaroundi (assembly GCF_014898765.1). Classification (NCBI taxonomy): domain Eukaryota; kingdom Metazoa; phylum Chordata; class Mammalia; order Carnivora; family Felidae; genus Herpailurus; species Herpailurus yagouaroundi. The sequence goes on along the minus strand of NW_024420424.1, from coordinate 2,083,309 downwards.
CAGAAATCATAGTGAAACTGGCAAAATACAAGAATAAAGAGAAAATTCTGAAAGTAGCTAGGGATAAGCATGCTCTAATTTACAAAGGGAGACCCATAAGACGAGTGGCAGACCTATCTACTGAAACTTGGCAGGCCAGAAAGGAATGGCAGGAAATCTTCAATGTGGTGAACAGAAAAAATATACAACCGAGAATCCTTTATCTAGCAAGTCTGTCATTCAGAATAGAAGGAGAGACAAAGGTCTTCCCAAACAAACAAAAACTGAAGGAATTCATGACCACTAAACCAGCCCTACAAGGGATCCTAAGAGGGATTCTGTGAGTAAAATGTTGCAAGGACCACAAAGTACCAGAGACATCACTACAAGCATGAAGCCTACAGACATTACAGTGACTCTAAACCCATATCTTTCAATAATATCACTGAAGGTAAATGGACTAAATGCTCCAACCAAAAGGCATGGGGTATCGGAATGGATTTGAAAAAAACAACAACAACAAAAAAAAAAAAAAACCAAAAAACAAGACCCATCTATTTTCTGTCTACAGGAGACTTATTTTAGATCTGAGAACACCTTCATTCTAAAGTGTGGGGATGGAGAAATATCTATCATGCTACTGGAAGTCAAAAGAAAGCTGGAATAGCCATACTTATATCAGACAAAATAGACATTAAATTAAAGGCTGTAACAAGAGATGAAGGGCATTATATAATAATTACAGTGTCTATCCACCAGGAAGAGGTAACAATTTTAAATGTCTATGCACCGAAAGTGAAGGCCCCCAAATATAAAAAACAATTAATCACAAACATAAACAACCTTATTGATAAGAATGTGGTAATTGCAGGGAACTTTAATACTCCACTTACAACAATGGATAGATCATCTAGACACAGGATCAGTAAAGAAACAAGGGCCCTGAATTATACACTGGAAAAGATGGACTTGACAGATATATTTAGAACTCTGTATCCCAAAGCAACAGAATATACTTTCTTCTCGAGTGTACATGGAACATTTTCCAAGATAGGTCACATACTAGGTCACAAAACAGCCCTTCATAAATATTAAAGAATTGAGATCATACCATGCACACTTTCAGACCACAATGCCATGAAACTTGAAATCAACCACAGGAAAACAGCTGGAAAACCTCCAAAAGCATGGAGGTTAAAGAATACCCCACTAAAGAATGAAGGGGTCAACCAGGCAATTAGAGAAGAAATTAAAAGATATATGGAAACAAATGAAAATGAAAATTCAACAATCCAAATGCTTTGGGATGCAGCGAAGGCAGTCCTGAGAGGAAAATACATTGCATTCCAGGCCTATCTCAAGAAACAAGAATAATCCCAAATACAAAATCTAACAGCACACTTAAAGGAAATAGGAGCAGAACAGCAAAGACACCCCAAATCCAGCAGAAGAGAAATAATAAAGATCAGAGGAGAAATAAACAATATGGAATCTAAAAAAACTGTAGAGCAGATCAATGAAACCAAGAGTTGTTTCTTTGAAAAAATAAACAAAATTGATAAACCTCTAGCCAGCCTTCTCAAAAAGAAAAAGGAGATGACCCACAAAGATAAAATCACAGAAAATATGGAATAATTACAACAAATCCCTCAGAGATACAAGCAATTATCATGGAATACTATGAAAAGGTGTATGCCATCAATCTGGGCAACCTGGAAAAAATGGACAAATTCCTAAGCACCCACACACTTCCAAAACGCAAACAGAGAGAAATAGAAACCTTGAACATACCCAAAACCATCAAAGAATTTGAGTAGGTTATCAAAAATCTCCCAACAAATAAGAGTCCAGGACCAGATGGTTTCCCAGGGGAATTCTACCAGACATTTAAAGCAAGGATCATACCTATCCTTTTCCAGCTGATCCAAAAAATGGAGGGGAAGGAAAAATTCCAAACTCACTATATGACGGCAGCATTACTTTGATTCCTAAACCAGACAGAAAACGCAGTAAAATAGATAACTAGAGGCTAATATCCCTGATGAATATGGATGCAAAAATTCTCAATAAGATATCATCAAATAGAATTTAACAGCATAAAAAAAATGTTATTCATCATGATCAAGTGGGATTCATTCCTGGGCTGCAGGGCTGGTTCAACATTCCCAAATTAATCAATGTGATACATCACATTAATAAAAGAAAAGATAAGAACCATACGATCCTGTCAATCGATGCAGAACAAGCATTTGGCAAAATTCAGCATCCTTTCTTAATAAAAACCCTCAAGAAAGTTGGGATAGAAGGAACATACTTAAACATCACAAAAGCCATTTATGAAAAGCCTACAGCCAATATCATCCTCAATGGGTAAAAATTGAGAGCTTTCCCCCCTGAGATCAGGAACACGACAGGGATGTCCACTCTCACCACTGTTGTTTACCATAGTGTTGGAAGTGCTAGCACCAGCAATCAGACAACAAAAGGAAATCAAAGGCATCAAAATTGGCAAAGATGGAGTCAAGCTTTCACTTTTTCCAGATGGCATGTTATTATACATGGAAAACCTATTAGACTCCACCAGAAGTCTACTAGAACTGATCCATGAATTAAGCAGTCTCAGGTTAGAAAATCAATGTACAGAAATCAGTTGCATTCTTATACACTAATAATGAAGCAACAGAAAGACAAATAAAGAAACTGATCCCATTCACAATTGCACCAAGAATCATAAAATTCCTAGGAATAAACCTAACCAAAGATGTAAAAGATCTGTATGCTGAAAACTATAGAAAACTTATGAAGGAAATTGAAGAAGATATAAAGAAATGGAAAAACATTCCATGCTCATGGATTGGAAGAATAAATATTGTTAAAATATTAATACTTCCCAAAGCTATCTACACATTCAATGCAATCCCAATAAAAATTGCAATAGCATTCTTCTCGAAGCTAGAACAAGAAATCCTAAAATTTGTATGGAACTACAAAAGACCCCAAATAGCCAAAGTAACATTGAACAAAAGGTCCAAAGTGGGAGGCATCATAATCCCAGACTTTAGCGTCTACTGCAAAGCTGTCATCATCAAGACAGCATGGTATTGGCCCCAAAACAGACACATAGACCAATGGAATAGAATAGAGACTCCAGAATTAGACCCATAAAAGTATAGCCAACTAATCTTTGACAAACCAGGAAAGAATATCCAATGGAAAAAAAGACAGTCTCTTTAACAAATGTTGCTGGGAGAGCTGGACAGCAACATGCAGAAGAATGAAACTGGACCACTTTCTTACACCATATACAAAAATAAACTCAAAATGGATGAAAGACCTGAATGTGAGACAGGAAACCATCAAAACCCTAGAAGAGAAAGCAGGAAAAAACCTCTCTGACCTCAGCTGCAGCAATTTCTTACATCTCCAAAGGCAAGGGAATTTAAAGAAAAAATGAACTATTGGGACCCCATGAAAACAAAAAGCTTCTGCACTGCAAAAGGAAACAGTCAACAAAACTAAAAGGCAACCAACATAATAGGAAAAGATTTTTGCAAATGACATATCAGACAAAGGGCTAGTATCCAAAATCTATAAAGAGCTCACCAAACTCCACACCCAAAAAACAAATAATTCAGTGAATAATAGGCAAGAAATATGAATAGACACTTCTATTCAGAAGATATCCAGATGGCCAACAGGCACATGAAAAGATGCTCAACATCACTCCTCATCAGGGAAATACAAATCAAAACCACACTGCGATACCACCTCACGCCAGTCAGACTGGCCAAAATGAACAAATCAGGAGACTATAGATGCTGGCGAGGATGTGGAGAAACGGGAACCCTCTTGCACTGTTGGTGGGAATGCAAACTTGAGCAGCCACTCTGGAAAACAGTGTGGGTTTCCTCAAAAAATTAAAAATAGATCTACCCAATGACCCAGCAATAGCACTGCTAAGCATTTACCCAAGGGATACAGGAGTGCTGAAGCATAAGGGCACTTGTACCCCAATGTTGATAGCAGCACTTTCAACAATAGCCAAATTATGGAAAGAGCCTAAATGTCCATCAACTAATGAATGGATAAAGAAATTGTGGTTTATATACACATTGGAATACTACTTGAAAGTGAGAAAGAATGAAATATGGCCTTTTGTAGCAATGTGGATGGACCTCAAGAGTGTTATGGTAAGTGAAATAAGTCATAGAGAGAAAGACAGATACCATATATTTTCACTCCTATGTGGATCCTGAGAAACTTTACAGAAAACCATGGGGGAGGGGAAGGAGAAAAAAAAGTTAGAGAAGGAGTGAGCCAAATCATAGGTGACTCTTGGATCCTGAGAACAATCTGAGAGTTGATGGGATGTGGGAAGGACGGTAGGTTGGGTGATGGGTATTGTGGAGGTCACCTGTTAGGATGAGCACTGGGTGTTGTATGGAAACCAATTTGACAATAAATTTCATATTAATAAATAAAATAATAAAATAAAATAAAATAAATTGTAAAAAAAAAAAAGAGTCTTTGGACATTGGAGTAGCTAAAAATTAATATCCCCCTTTTTTGTAGATAAAATTGGCTGCAAAAAATTGATAGGATCATAAAAATGAGAGGAAAGTATAAAAATAAAAAAACTTGATTATTGAAGGCAGGGAGAAAGGAAATATTCTATAAAAAATTACACAAATTGAAAAGTAGCAATACTATATAATCAACATTTGGAAAGACAAGATGTGAAATTCACTTGAGGTAAGATTTGATTCGATGAACTCCATGTTATTTTTAGCCCTCTTCCCTTGGTTGAAATGATGCTATAAGCCATTATAAACTGTTCCATTCATCCTATAGAAAATCACCAGGCCAGTGTCCTTCCTCATGAACATGATCTCCCAATTCTAACCACAGTAATCTATATTTGTTTGTTTTTGCTCAAGTCTTCTGAATCAATTATTGACAATGTCCAGATAGGATATAAATTTAACTAAAATACTTTAAAAATAAGTTACGAATATTGTTTTCAGGATGTATGTATATCTTACAAACAATTAAAATTAGAAATAATTCAGAGCATAAATTTAGGTTGTCCTCAGGCATTAAACTCAGTTAAGATAACACTGTTCACTCTTTTTACCAAAGATAGTTAAAATAAATTTCAAGATCAATGGCTAAGAACTCCTCTTAGTTTACAAGAGCACTTATGTATGCAGCTTTTCAAATAACCAAATGTTGATTGTTTTCCATCTGGAAAATCCAACATTAAATGTAGATTATGATTTCATAACAATTTTGAAGCTCCAATCAACCAAGGGTATAATACATAAATATTTAATGTAATGGAATTTACTATATTTTGCCTGAAATATGGGTTGGGTAGAGGAGAAAAACCACTATGTGGAGATGTTTATGAAGAGTAAATAAATATGTGTGTGACAAAATCTACATACAAAACAATAAAAAACAATCCTCCAAACATCTACTTCGGTTATTGGGTTCTGCAAATGACTTAACACAATGACATCAATTAGAAAGTTTGTTTACCAAAACCTTTTTCATAATCTTGGCCCTCTCCCAAACATACTCACATTGCTTAGATTGCACAATTTACAAACAAGAAATCAGATATCAATATAAAAAATATGCAATATTACATAACAATGTGCTCCAAAGACTAGAATTAAAAATTTATGAGTAATACACACAAATGAGTGCATGCATACTGATAAAATCTGAATAATCTCTGTGGATTAGATCAACATCAGTTTTATGGCATTGATATAGTATCATGATACATGAAAGTTGTCAACAATGGAGAAGTCAAGGATGCAGTAGGGCTCCTACACATATTTCAAAATAAAAAGTTCTTAAAAACTAAAAAAATAAAAAATAAAAAAAATGCGGAGTGAAAAGGTGGAAGTAAATTAGTTTTATTTATATACTTTATAATATTTCATAGGGAAAATCCTAAAGAAGATTATTAGAACTAAAATGACCATAGACTGATGAATGGATAAAGAAGATGTGATACGTATGTATATGTATACATACACACACACAAAATGGAATACTATTCAGAGATGAAAAAGAATGAAATCTTGCCATTTGCAACAACCTGGATTAAACTAGAGGGTATTATGCTAAGTGAAATAAATCAGTCAGAGAAAGACAGGTATCATATGATTTCATTCATATGTGTAATTTGAGAAGTTCAACAGATGAACATAGGGGAAGGAAAGGAAAAAATAAGATAAAAACAGAGAAGGAGGCACACCATAAAAGACTCTTACAGAGAACTAACAGGATTGCTGTAGGGGAGTTGGATGAGGGATGGGATAAATGGGTGATAGGCATTAAGGAGGGCACTTTCTGGGATGAGCACTGGGTATCATATGTAAAAGATGAATTGCTGGGTTCTACTCCTAAAGCCAAGGCTACATTATATGTTAATTAACTTGAATTTAAATTAAAAAGAATAAAGAAAAAAGAAACAGAAAAAAGAACTAAAAGGAGTTCAGTAAGATTGCAAGTAAAAATCAATATAAAATCAAGTGTATTATCTATACACTAACAATGAATAATCAAAACATAAAATTAAGAAAAATCCATTCACAATAGCATGAAAAAAGATAAAATACTTATACATGAATTTTAGAAAAGGAAGTTAAAGTCATGTACTCTGGGGGCTCCTGGGTGGCTCAGTAGGTTAAGCGTCAGACTCTTGGTTTCGGTTCAGGTCTTAATCTCACAATTCCTGAGTTTGAGCCCCTTATCAGACTCTGTGCAGACAGCATTGAGACTGCTTGGGATTCTCTCTCTCTGCCTCTTCCTCGCTCACCTTCTATCTCTCTCAAATAAATGAATAAAAACTTAAAAAAAAAGATATGTGCACTTAAAAGTACAACATACTGTTGACAAATTTTAAAGAAATCCTAAATAAATAGAAAGGTATTTGGTATTTACGGATTAGAAGAATTAGTACCATCAAGATGACAATACTTTCCAAACTGGTGTATAATTTTATTTTATTTACTTTTTAAAAAATTTTGTATAGTTTATTTATTTTTGAGATAGAGACAGAGCGTGAGTGGGAGAAAGGCAGAGACGGAGACACAGAATCTGAAACAGGCTGAGCTGTTAGCACAGAGACCACCTTGAGACTCAAACTCACAGACCGTGAGATCATGATCTGAGCTGAAGTTGGACGCCCAACCGACTGAGCCACCCAAGTGCCCCTGGTCTATAATTTTAATACAATCCTTATCAAAATCCTAACTGCATTTTTTAACAGAAACTGACAAGCTGATCCTAAAATTTGTAGAGGATATAATTGAGACTTCACAAATAAGACCTCCCACTTATAGTCAAATAATTTTTGACAAAGATACAAAGACAATTGAATAGAAAAAATGTCTTTTCAACAAGTGTTGTTGGGAAAATTGTGTGTCCCCATAAAAAAGAATGAAGTTATGTCCCTACTATATAAACAGTTATGTCCCTAGTATATAAACTCAAAATGGATCATACACTTAATGTTTTTAAGAGCTACAACTATCAAACTATTAGAATAAATCATATGAGTAAATCTTCATGACCCTCTTAAATATAACACCAAAATCAAAAGTGACAAAGCAGGGGTATCTGGGTGCCTCAGTGAGTTAAGCGTATGACTTAATTTCAACTTAGATCATGATCTCACGACTATAAGATCATGCCCCATGTCAGGTTGTGTGCCCGATGTGGAGCCTGCTTAATATTCACTTTCTCCCTCTGCCCCTGTCCTGCTTGTGTTCTCTCTCTCTCTCTCTCTCTCAAAAAAAAAAAAAAAAAGGTGACAAAAGCAAAATGGAAAAAAAAAATGGACTCATCAAAGTTAAAAACTTTTGTACCTCAAGTAACAACATCAAAAATGTGAAAATATAAGCCACAGAATGGGAGAAAATATTTTCAAATCATTTATACGATGAATTGTAATGACAATATAAAAAGAGTTATTACAACTCAAAATAAAAGGAAAACAACTCAAAAATGGGAAAATATCTGTATAGACATTTTTCCCAAAAATAATAAAAATAGCTTATAAACACATGAAAAGATGTTCAATATCATTATTCATAAAAGAAAAGCAAGTCAAAATCATGCCATACCACTTCACAACCAATAGGAGAACCATCATAAAAAATATGGAGAATAACAAATATTGGTAAGGATTTGGAGAAATCCAAACCTTCAAAACTTCTGATGAGAATGTAGAATGTTATACCATTTGGAAAACAGTGTGGCAGTTCCTCAAAAAGTTAAACATAAAATTACTATATGATCTGAATATTCCACTTCTAGATATATACCCACATATACCCACATCCATGATCTACACAAACAAATGTATACTCAAAAACTTACACACAAGTGTTCATAGAAGCAATATTATTCATAATATCCAAAAGGAGGAAAGAATTCACATGTCCATCAATTGATGAATAGGTAAATAAATGAGATATATCCATACAATAGGATATTATTCATCCACAAAATGTAATAAAATATTGATCCATGTTACAACATACATGAACCTTGGAAACATTAGACTAAATTAAAGAAGCAACATACTAAAGGTTGAATATTATATTCTTCCATTTGTATGAAATACCCAGAATAAGCAGATGCATAGATACAGAAAGATTAGTGGTTTTGAGGTTCTAGGGAGTGGGGAGAATAAACAGTTACAGCTTAATGGATATAGACTCTCTTACTGCTGTAAAAAAAAGTTCTGTGATATTGTTTGCCCAACTTTGCAGATATAATAAAATTCATTGAATTGTACACTCTAAAATACTAAAAAATGTGAACTTTATCTCAAAGACAATTATCTATATATATAATTTATATTTCTGTATAGTATATAAATATATGTCTTCAGTATATATTAAAATTCAGCTAAAGCTAGATAAAAAAGAAAGCAAAACAATACAATGAAAATGGGATTCAGGGTAGACGATCCAGAAGAATAAAATGGTGATGGGGAAATGTATGATTAGATGTTAAGTTATTATTATGTCCTAGGCTAAATTCGGGGTATTAAATCCATTGGTCCTTATTCCATGATGAAAAGTGACTAGCAAAATTTAAAGCACTCCTTTACCTGCCTTTTTCTTCCCCCACTTTTTTTTTTTTTTAGTTTGTAGAGTGCTTTTATTGTGGTTTATTTTTATTCAGAAATACTTTATTCTTTTCATTTTAGAAGAATTTTTGTAGTCTATTTTGTGATTATAGTATTGTTAGTTCTAGAGGAAATTTTTAGAATTTGTGCAGTCTTGCTGTAACATGATGTTAGAGATTCCAGAACACACCAGTACTCTGCAGCCCCTAAGTTTGGGAGCTTGTTTCAGATGGGGGCTTTTAAATGGTTTGTGCATATGAATGACATATAATATCAGCAAATACGACATCTTACAGCAATCATATTCCCAAAGGGGCAAAGGTGGCATCCTCATGGTCAGTTGCCTCTTTTCTTCTGATAAAATTTCCATTGTTCTCATGGGAGAAGTGGGATTTTATGTCAGGGGAAGAAGGGTGAACTAACATGACTAGAAAATAAGTTGGTATGAGTAGGTATGAGTTGGTAATGAGTTGTTGTTATGAAACAAAGAAACAAAGATCACCTGTGTAAAATATTGATTCTTTTAATCTGTATTTGGGACATCATATCATCTCTTCCCAAGAACCCAGTGTACATCACAAAATAATGTCATTACTGTATTGATCTGTTTTCACTTCATTCAGGTCAATGTTACCTCCTCAGGGAGTTTTTCACTGAACATATTATCTAAGAGGTGAGTATGGGTATAGGTTAAATAGGTGATGGGGATTAAGGAGTGCACTTGTGAAAGCACTGGATGTTTTGTGGAAGTGTGGAATGACTATGCTGTACACATGAAAATAATATTACTGTCTGTTAACTAACTGGAATTTAAATAAAAACATAATAAAATAAAATGAAATAAAGTGTATCTTCTACTCTATTCACTATCTTCTTACATTTCTTTATATATATTTTTTCATAGCATGTATCATAGCACCTCATATTGTTTTTGTATTCACTTGTTAATTTGTTTATTGTATCTCTAGTAGGATGTAAGCTCCATGAAAGCAAACATTTCTCTTGTTCATTGGTGTATTCTGATCACTTAGGAGGTGGCATTTATTGGTGAATGAGTAAGTGAGTGAATGACCTCTGGATCTCATCAGAAAGGTTGTGGCTACCAAAGTAAGGTTTGAGGTTATTCCAGTGCCAATCAACAAAATATGCCTTTTGCAATGTTAATATTAGTGATTCTATTATATCTACTTTCAGAGAGAGAAAGAAAGAAAAAGAAAGAAAGAAAGAAAGAAAGAAAGAAAGAAAGAAAGAAAGAAGAAAATTCACCATGAAGTTCATCACCAAAGGTGCCTTTGTATAGGTATTTCTCATTAAATACAATAAATGCATCCTGAAAAAGTCAGGAAATAAAGTTTTTCAGACTTGCTTCTCTGTTTCTATGTCTATAACTTTCCTACTGTTGCTATAACAAATTACCAGAAATTAAGTGGCTTAAAAAATAAGAATTTATTATTTTACAGTTCTGGAGGTCAGACACCCAAAATGGGTCTCACTGAGCTAATAACAAAGTCATCAAGAGTTGGTTCTTCCTAGAGTTTAAAGACTATTTTTCCTCTCTTTTCACTATTAAGGACACTTGTGATTATACTAAGCTCACTTGGGTAATACAAGATAATCTATTTTAAGGTCAAATAGTTAGTAACCTAAATTCCATCTGCAACCTTAATTCTCTTTTGTCATGTAACATTACATATTCAAAAAAAGACAAGAACATTTTTGGAAAACCATTATTCTGCCTATCGCACTTTGTTACCAGTCTTCCTTTCGACATTTTTGGTAGGTCAAGTCAAACTGTTTTCTGAAAGTAAATAGGTATGTTTATAAATGTATCCATTTAATTTAGCCATTGTTCATCAAATATACATTGATTTATTGAAGATCTGAATACCCAGTATATGTCAGACATAACAAATATGACTTGCTTCCCATTTTTGAGAAACCCTTGTCTCTACAGTGTATGGATTTTCAGAGGCAGACATCCCTAAATCCTTAGTTTTCTGTTTCTCTACCCCTTTTTCCAGCTGCTTTGTGTAATTAATAATTTGTAAGCAGATATGCAAATGTACTTAGGGAACTCTATAACTAAAGAAACACTGCAGTGAATCTTCATGCAAAACAAATAATTATTTCATAATGTAAACAATCACCCTGTGATATATCCACCTATCCATCTTGTAACTTCATATTTTTGCATACATAAAATTCCTCCCTTTGAGTATGCATTTATTATTCCAGTCAGATAAGCCACAAATGGGCCAACAGCATCAGCTACTTAATGGCATATAAAACAGCTAAAATCTTTTTCATTCCCTCACTCTTCCCCCTTAAGGGAATTGCTCACACTCTACCTTGCTTCTTTTACCTGGTGTTCCTCTGCTCATACTTGTTAATTTTACATTACACAATTTCCTTCACAGTATCTTCTTTAACCCAATCATTATTCTGTTTTGTTATAATTTTTATATTGATTTATTATATCAGTTATAATTCATCAATTATATGCAATTTATTAACCATTATATAACTGCAAGAAGGAAGATATATATGCCCAAGGGCATACCTCAATTTTTAATGTCAAACTTGGAAAATGACCAAAATTTTTGATGTATTTGAATAATCTACCAATAAAGGACATTATGGGGCATTTGAAATATATAATCTTAAAACAAAGAAGGGAGAAGCAAGGAGGAAGTGGTGGGAGATGGATAAAACTGTGCCTACTAGTTCCCAAGACATATTTATTCTATACTTGCCTCTACTGATACTTCAAGTGGTAGAGTCAGGCCCCCCCATTTCATAGTTGTAAAATCTTAAAGTTGAGTGAAGCAATGTTCTCATAATTACTCCATTACATTGTGAATATGGTCAGCATAATTTAACACCTTGGTATATCAGCAAAGAACAAGTTCAGAGCTCTATGTGGCACTCAATACCTTCTATGTGTACATCAACCATATGGCTTATCACATATTTTTGAGGAGTGAAATCTGCCATCATAAATAAACAGTATCATCAACAACCAAAGTGACTGAACGTTCCCAGAAGTTCTTATCTTAATTTTCCCAAAATCATTCCACTTTATCCGCATCTTTTTTATACCCAGAGGTTACTACCTCTATATCAGAATTATAGGTCACAGCACACTAAGATCATGATAATGAAAAGCACAAAGCAGCCCTGATATAGACCGATATTTTACAAACAACTGTGGCAAGACTTTCCTCCTTGGCACCCCAGGTGAATATCTCTTTTAGTAAATTCTTTTATTTTTTAATATGAAATGTATTGTCAAATGGTTTCCATAGAACACCCAGTGCTCATCCCAACAGGTGCCCTCCTCAATGCCCATAACCCACTTTCCCCTTCCTCCCATCCCCCATCAACCCTCACTAGTAAATTCTCTTTTAATAAGATGCTATGACTATTATGTATGAAAAGCAGCTCACCAACTTTGTCCCTTTAAGCTTGGACAACTCACCTAACCTATCTGAGTCCATTTCATCATCTGCCAAATGGAGATAGACTTGTTATTTGCTTATATTAATAGCTCTTTTTTCTTTCTTTTCGAGAAATTGTAATTACTAGACAAAACAGGATCTACTATGAATGAAGAGCAGTATACTCAGAATTTCAAATCTTTAGACTCAAAAGTTTACCACCCAGGAGCAAAATCAGCAGAGAAATTCACAACTTATTCTCTTCCCCCCTCCTCTTCCTCCTCTTGCTCCTCCTCCTCCTCATCATCATCACCACCATCACACCACCGCCAACTCATTTTTATCTATAATCTTAGACTACCCCTTATTTAAATTGCATCTACTCAAGCATAAAAACATTATTTAACCTTTAAAACATTTTTTCAACACACAAGCCTATACTCAAGGATCATAAACATATAAGGCCACATTCAGCCACAGATATACATTAGTAAGTGAGATAGTGTGTGTGTGTGTGTGTGTGTGTGTGTGTGTGTGTGTGTGTGTGTGTTAATTAAACACATTTAGGTGGAGAAAGTACTTTCATTCCTATATCCTATTATTTTTATTCATACATACAACCTCTTCACTTATTTATTGCACATTGATAGTCCCAGAAGATGTTTGAATTAGCAACACAATCAACTGCCTTTCTTTTACTCTTAAATTACTCACCCTGAATTTATATGCTTACAAACTCAGTCCAGAAGTGTGTGCCTTTTGACACATGGCCAATTCAGAAAACTTATTCATAACTTCTACCATCTCCTGACTAATATTATTCTTCCTATGTAAATTTGGTTCCAACTGTATCCTACATTGCTCAGAAAGTATCTAGTACCCCCCTCTACCTTCATGTAGGGACTAGCCTTCCCAAATCTTAGCTGGGGCTGTTAATTTCCACCATAAGACAGTCAAACTGAAATCTAATGTGCCTTTCTTAAGTTACAACATTCAAAATAAGTAAAACACTATCTCATGGAACTTGTAATTGTTCTTATTGCTATTTTGGTTCTGTTTAAATGCTAATGTTCTAGTAGAATTATTGGCTTATTTTTTTTTCATTGCAAATACACAATATTTCTGCTGCTGTAGGCTGAACTGAGACTATAATTACTCTTTTAAATGCACTGAAAATAAAGACAATTAACATACACAAATAAATTTTGTATATAACTAGAAATGGCAATAAACTTGTATTGATTTCATTAAAACTTAGTAAATATGAATGAAAATGGATTAAATAGTTATATTCCTCAGTTACAACAAAACTTTTTAGCAAACTATGTGGCATAATTTAAAAGATGGTTTAGTGAAGTCCTCTTACTCATATTATCTACCTTTGTGTCAGTATTTTAGGATTGTACCTTCATGTCTTTGGGCTTTGAATGCTATTTTCTCATTAAAAAGGTCACTATGCAAATGTAAATGAAGCAGAAGATGTTAAGTCTTAGCAGATAACAAACTTTTCCAATGTAAAAGGCAAAGTCCTAAGTATGACCTCTTGTGAATCATTCTCTTGCATATGCTCCCCACTTTGAGTGTGGAAATCATTCTCTTGTATATGTTCCCCTCTTTGAGTCCCCTCTATGACTATGAAGTGATATCACTCTTGCGATTACATCATCATATGGCAATGAGAGTCTATCTAGGTGTATTTAATCTAATCATGTGAGCCCTTTAAAAGCAGAGTTTTCTCTAGCTGGTGGCAGAAGTGGAAGACAGGGATTTGAAACAGAAGAAGGATTTGATATATTATATCTGGTTTTGAAGATGGAATAGGCCATGTGAGAAGAAAAGCAGGTGGCTTTAAGAAACTAAGAGCAGCCTCTTCACTAACAGCCAGTAAAAAAAAAAAAAAAAGAGAGAGAGAGAGAGAATTTCGGACCTACAACTACAAGAAACATTTATGCAACAATGTGAATGAACTTGGAAGCAGATTCTTCCTTGAGCCTCCAGTTGATTGTCAAGCCCAAACAACACCTTGATTTTATCCTCATGAGAGTAAAGAATCTAGCTGAACCAACCGGGACTTTTGGCCCAAAGTTTGGCCTATTCAACTATTTGCAGTAGTTTTCAATCTGAATATCAAGTCACCAGGCATTTCTTAAATTTTTTTTTCAACGTTTTTTATTTATTTTTGGGACAGAGAAAGACAGAGCATGAACAGAGGAGGGGCAGAAAGAGAGGGAGACACAGAATCGGAAACAGGCTCCAGGCTCTGAGCCATCAGCCCAGAGCCTGACGCGGGGCTCGAACTCACGGACCGCGAGATCGTGACCTGGCTGAAGTCGGACGCTCAACCGACTGCGCCACCCAGGCGCCCCTCACCAGGCATTTCTAATAACCTCATAAAAAAGCTTCAGCAGAATAGTTACTTAAGCAGATTACCCTCTGCCAAGAATAAAGGCTCATGACCAATTCAACTTACTATTTCCTCCACTATTTGCAGGTTGCACATCCTTTATATATTAATCGATCATCACTATAGAGCTTAGTAGTGACATCTGCATGTTGAAATTCAGTTTGTACAATTTAACTGTTTTTTTCTAAACAATTATTTCAGTCAGAATGTTCCAAAATTGAGGAAAGGAATTCACTCAAAGATTACTGAATATATCTTATTTTATGATTTCATTCTCAATCTTTTCAAGCATGCAGCATATGCTATTTTAAAGAACCATTTCACTTATATGACATTTTATGTATGTGGTCCAATTTTTTTGTGAAATTCTTTGTCACTGCACATTTCTAGTTGCTCACTGAGGTCAGCAAAGCAGTCTATTCAACCTGCATAAAGTATAATCTCAAATCTTTTGGAGCAAGAACTTCCAACAAATGTATTTCCTGATAATTAAATCGACTTTCAACTTCTATGTGTAGGGTCTCTTCTGTCTTAGCACTTAAAAGTAAATCTATAACATATATGTTTTCTGCTGCAAATAATTTTTTTTAACATTTATTTATTTTTGAGAGACAGAGAGAGACAGAACATGAGCGGGGGGGGGGGGGGCGCAGAGAGAGAGAGAAGGAGACACAGAATCTGAAGCAGGCTGCAGGCTCTGAGCAAGCTGTCAGCACAGAGCCTGATGCGGGGCTCAAACCCACGAACTGTGAGATCATGACCCGAGCTGAAGTCGGTTGTTCAACCGACTGAGTCACCCAGGAGCCCCTCAAATACTTTTTTTTTAATGGTCTTTTTTTTTTTTTTCTCTTCCAAACTCCATGGCTTTTTCTCAATAACAATTTAGGGTGCATATATTGTTGCTTTATCTGTTATAACTTGGGAAAAAAGCTATCTTCACCCCAAAATCAATTCCTGACAGTCCATTTTTTTAAATCTATATTTTAAGCGTTTCACTAGCCAACATTGGAAAGATGTGTCTGAGATACAAATAAGCCTGATGCCCCCATCCTGAAGCCTTATGGTAAAATCATGAGATGAAAATTGGATGATAGTTTACCACTTTATTGATGGTTTGCTTTGTAATCATGAATATTAATTATTATTAAAGTATTCCAGGAAGAAACTGGCACAAATGTGGAAATAGTACTACATACATTTGATAAGTCATTTCCCCTCTGAGAGCTCAACATACTGAACAGGTTAGACAAGATGATCTGTAAGAACTAATATAAGTTTAAAATTCTGTGATAGCTCCCTTTTAAGAATATTATCTACTGTGCTGTCAGGGAAGGATGTCCACGAGGGTTTCTCAGTATTGCGAGAACTTATTCACACTCTAAAAAGCCTTAAACTGATATACATATATTTTAAAAATACACTAAATTCTTTCATTTAATCTCTTTTCTATCCTCCTCTCTATTAGCATTCATAGTTTTGGAAGTTTTTAAAAAATTTTTAATTTAAAATTTTAATTTTCAAAATTTTTTAAATATGAAATTTATTGTCAAATTGACTTCCATACAACACCCAGTGCTCATCTCAAAAGGTGCCCTCCTCAATACCCATCACCCACCCTCCCTCCCAACACACCATCAACCCTCAGTTTGTTCTCAGTTTTTAAGAGTCTCTTATACTTCGGCTCTCTCCCTAACATCTTTTTTTTTTTTTCTTTTTCTAACCGTCCCATATAGACTTCTGTTAAGTTTATCAGGATCCACATAAGAGTGAAAACAAATGCTATCTGTGTCTCTCTGTATGACTCATTTCACTTAACATAACACTCTCCAGTTCCATCCACGTTGCTAAAAGGGGCCATATTTCATTCTTTCTCATTGCCACGTAGTACTCCATTGTGTATATAAAGCATGATTTCTTTATCCAGTCGTCAGTTGATGGACACTTAGGCTCTTTCCATAATTTGCTATTGTAGAAAGTGCTACTATAAACATTGGGGTACAAATGCCCCTATGCATCAGTACTCCTGTATCCCTTGGAGAAATTCTTAGCAGTGCTATTGCTGGGTCATAGGATAGATCTATTTTTAATTTGAGGAACCTCCACACTGTTTTTCAGAGCATCTGCACCAATTTGCATTCCCACCAACAGTGCAAGAGGGTTGCCCTTTCTCCACATCCTCTCCAGCATCTATAGTCTCCTGATTTGTTCATTTTGGCCACTCTGACTGGCGTGAGGTGATATCTGAGTGTGATTTTGATTTGTATTTCCCTGATGAGGAGCGACGTTGAGCATCTTTTCATGTGCCTGTTGCCCATTGGATGTCTTCTTTAGAGAAGTGTTTCCTGTCCTATTCATTTTTTCTGCCCATTTCTTCACTGGCTTATTTGTTTTTCGGGTGTGGAGTTTGGTGAACTCTATGTAGATTTTGGATACTAGCCCTTTGTCCGATATGTCATTTGCAAATATCTTTTCCCATTCCGTTGGTTGCCTTTTAGTTTTGTTGATTGTTTCTTTTGCTGTGCAGAAGCATTTATCTTCATGAGGTCCCAATAGTTCATTTTTGCTTTTAATTCCCTTGCCCTTGGGATGTGTCAAGTAATAATTTGCTGAGGCTGAGGACAGAGAGGTTTTGTCCTGCTTTCTCTTGTAGGATTTTGATGGTTTCCAGTCTCACATTCGGGTCCTTTATCCATTTTGAGATTGTTTTTGTGAATGGTGTAAGAAAGTTGTCTAGTTTCATCCTTCTACGTGTTGCTGTCCAGTTCTCCCAGCACCATTTGTTAAAGAGACTGTCTTTTTTCCATTGGATGTTCTTTCCTGCTTTGTCAAAGATGAGTTGGCCATACGTTTGTGGGTCTAGTTCTGGGGTTTCTATTCTATTCCATTGGTCTATGTGTCTGTTCTGGGCCAATACCATGCTGTCTTGATGATGACAGCTTTGTGGTAGAGGCTAAAGTCTGGGATTGTGATGCCTCCTGCTTTGGTCTTCTTCTTCAAAATTACTTGGGCTATTCAGGGCCTTTGGTGGTTCCATATGAATTTTACAATTGCTTGTTCTAGCTTCGAGAAGAGTGCTGGTGCAATTTTGATTAGGATTGCATGGAATGTGTAGATAGCTTTAGGAAGTATTGGCATTTTAACAATATTTATTCTTCCAATCCATGAGCACGGAATGTTTTTCCATTTCTTTATATCTTCTTCAATTTCCTTCATAAGTTTTCTATAGCTTTCAGCATACAGATCTTTTACATCTTTGGTTAGATTTATTCCTAGGTATTGTATGCTTCTTGGTGCAATTGTGAATGGGATCAGTTTCTTTATTTGTCTTTCTGTTGCTTCATTATTAGTGGATAAGAATGCAACTGATTTCTGTACATTGATTTTGTATCCTGCGACTTTGCTGAATTCATGGATCAGTTCTATTAGACTTTTGGTGGAGTCTCTCGGGTGTTCCATGTCATCTGCAAAAAGTGAAAGCTTAACTTCATCTTTGCCAATTTTTATGTCTTTAATTTCCTTTTGTTGTCTGATTGCTGATGCTAGCACTTCCAACACTATGTTAAACAACAGCGGTGAGAGTGGACATCCCTGTCGTGTTCCTGATCTCAGGGAAAATATCTCTCAGTTTTCCCCCTTTTAGGATGATATTAGCTGTGGGCTTTTCATAAATGGCTTTTATGATGTTTAAGTATTTTCCTTCTACCCTGACTTTTTTGAGGGTTTTTATTAAGAAAGGATGCTGAATTTTTTCGAATGCTTTTTCTGCATTGATTGACATGATCATATGGTTCTTTTCTTTTCTTCCTTTTCTTTTCTTTTCTTTTCTTTTCTTTTCTTTTCTTTTCTTTTCTTGGTTAATGTGATGTATCACATTGATTGATTTGAGAATGTTGAACCAACCCTGCATCCCAGGAATGAATCCCCCTGATCATGGTGAATCATTCTTTTTATATGCTGTTGAATTCGATTGGCTAGTATCTTATTGAGAATTTTTTCATCCACATTCATCAGGGATATTGGCCTGTAGTTCTCTTTTTTTACTGGGTCTCTGTCTGGTATAGGAATCAAAGTAATACTGGCTTCATAGAATGAGTCTGGAAGTTTTCCTTCCCTTTCTATTTCTTGAAATAGCTTGAGAAGGATAGGTATGATCTCTGGTTAAATGTCTGGTAGAACTCCCCTGGGAAGCCTTCTGGTCCTGGACTCCTATTTGTTGGAATATTTTTGATAACTGATTCAATTTCTTCACTGGTTATGGGTCTGTTCAAGCTTTCTATTTCTTCCTGTTTGAGTTTTGGAAGTATGTGGGTGTGTAGGAGTTTGTCCATGTCTTCCAGGTTGTCCAATTTGTTGGCATATAATTTTTCATATTATTCCCTGATAAATGCTTGTATTTCTTAGGGATTGGTTGTCATAATTCCATTTTAATTCATGATTTTATCTATTTGGGTCATCTTCTTTTTCTTTTTGAGAATTACGGCTGGGGGTTTATCAATTTTGTTTATTTTTTCAAAAAACCAACTCTTGGTTTCATTGATCTGCTCTACATTTTTTTAGATTCTATATTGTTTATTTCTGCTCTGATCTTTATTATTTCTCTTATTCTTCTGGGTTTGGGGTGTCTTTGCTGTTCTGCTTCTATTCCCTTTAGGTGTGCCGTTAGATTTTGTATTTGGGATTTTTCTTGTTTCTTGAGATAGGCCTGGATTGCAATGTATTTTCCTCTCAGGACTGCCTTCGCTGCATCCTAAAGTGTTTGGATTGTTGTCTTTTCATTTTTATTTGTTTCTATATATTTCTTAATTTTTTCTCTAACTCTCTGGTTACCCCATTCATTCTTTAGTAGGGTTTTCTTTAACCTCCATGCTTTTGGAGGTTTTCCAGACTTTTTCCCATGGTTTATTTCAAGCATCATAGCATTGTGGTCTGAAAGTATGCATCGTAAGCTCTCAATTCTTGTATACTTATGAAGGGCTGTTTTGTGACCCAGTAAGTGATGTATCTTGGAGAATGTTCCATGTGCACTCGAGAAGAAAGTATATTCTGTTGCTTTGGGATGCAGAGTTCTAAATATATCTATCAAGTCCAACTGATCTAATGTATCATTCAGGGTCCTTATTTCTTTATTGATTCTGTGTCTAGATGATCTATCCATTCCTGTAATTGGAGTATTAATGTCCCCTGCAATTACCAAATTCTTATCAATAAGGTTCTTATGTTTGTGATGAATTGTTTTATATATTTGGGGCTCCCGTATTCGGGGCATAGACATTTATAATTGTTAGCTCTTCCTGATGGATAGACCCTGTAATTATTACATAATGCCCTTCTTCATTTCCTGTTACAGCCTTTAATTTAAAGTCTAGTTTGTCTGATATAAGTATGGCTACTCCAGCTTTCTTTTGACTTCCAGTAGCATGAATGAAAGTTCTCCATCCCCTCACTTTCCATCTGAAGGTGTCCTCAGGTCTAAAATGAGTCTCTTGTAGACAGCAAATAGATGGGTCCTGTTTTTTTTTTTATCCATTCTGATATCCTATGTTTCTTGGTGGGAGCATTTAGTCCATTTACATTCAGTGTTATTATTGAAAGATATGGGTTTAGAGTCATTCTGATGTCTGTAGGTGTCATGCTTGTAGTGGTGTCTCTGGTACCTTGTCTCACAGGATCCTCCTTAGGATCTTTTGTAGGGCTGTTTTAGTGGTGACAAATTCCTTCAGTTTTTGTTTGTTTGGGAAGACCTTTATTTCTCCTTCTCTTCTAAATGACAGACTTGTTGGATAAAGGATTCTTGGTTGCATATTTTTTCTGTTCCTCACATTGACGATTTTCTGCAATTCCTTTCTGGCCTACCAAGTTTCAGTAGATTGATCCGCCACTTGTCTTATCAGTGTCCCTTTATATGTTAGAGCTTGTTTATCCCTAGCTGCTTTCAGAATTTTCTCTTTATCCTTGTATTTTGCCAGTTTGACTATGACATGTCATGTAGAAGATAGATTCAAATTACGTCTGAAGGGAGTTCTCTGTGCCTCTTGAATTGCAGTGTCTTTTTCTTCCTCAGATCAGTTAAGTTCTCAGCTATGATTTCAAGTACACCTTCAGCACCTTTCCCTCTGTCTTCCTCCTCAGGAATCCCTATTATGCGTATGTTATTACGTTTAATTGTGTCACTTAGTTCTCTAATTCTCCCCTCATATTCCTGGATTTTTTTATCTCTCATTTCTCATCTTCCTCTTTTTCCATAATTTTATCTTCTAATTCACCTATTCTCTCCTCTGCCTCTTCAATCTGAGCTGTGGCAGCCTCCATTTTATTTTGAAGCTCATTTAAATTAGTCCCTTGATCTCTGTAGTAATTGATTCTCTGCTGTCCTCTATCCTCTTTTAAAGCCCAGCAATTAATTTTATGACTATTATTTTAAATTCATTTTCTGTTACATTGCTTAAATTGTTTTTGATCAGTTCGTTAGCTGTCACTACTTCCTGGAGTTTCTTTTGAGGAGAATTTTTCCATTTAGTCATTTTGTTTAGTCGCTAGAGTGGTGTGGAACTGCAGGGCTCTTCCTCTGTGCTGTCTGGAGTAACTTGGGTTGGTGGGCGGGGCTGCAGTCAGACCTGATGTCTGCTCCCAGCCCACCACTGTGGCCACAGTCAGACCGGTGTGTACCTTATCTTCCCCTCTCCCAGGGGCAGGACTCACTGTGGAGTCTGTGGCCCCTGTCTGGGCTACTTGCACACTGCCAGGCTTGTGGTGCTTCTTCAATGGGATCTAGCATATTAGCTGGGGTGGATCCACATGGTGCATGAGGGCGGGAGGGGCAGACTCAGCTCTCTTTGCCTTTGGCGGTCTGCTTCAGGAGGAGCCCTGTGGCACCAGGAGGGTGGCAGACCCTTGGAGGGATGGATCCATAGAAGCACAGCGTTGGGTGTTTGAACTGTGCAAGCAAGTTCCATGACAGGAACTGGTTCCTTTTGGGATTTTGGCTGGGGGATGGGCGAGGGAGATGGCGCTTCCCAGCACCTTTGTTCCCCACCAAGCTGAGCTCTGTCCTCTGGGGCTCAACAACTCTCCCTCCCATTGTCCTCTAGCCCTCCTGCTCTCGAAGCAGAGCTGTTGACTTATAACATTCCAGATGTTAAGTCCCGCTGGCTGTCAGAACACACTCTGTCTGGCCCCTCCACTTTTGCAAGCCAGACTCTGGGGCTCTTCCTTGTCGGGTGGGCTGGCTGCCCCTCCACCACCCCAGCTCCCTCCTGCCAGCCCGTGTAGTACACACCGCCTCTCCTCCCTTCCTACCCTCTTCCGTGGGCCTCTCTTCTACACTTGGCTCTGGAGAGTCTATTCTGCTAGTCTTCTGGTGGTTTTCTGGGTCATTTAGGCAGATGTGGGTGGAATCTAAGTGGTCAGTAGGACTCGGTGAGCCCAGCATCCTCCTACATCTCCATCTTCCTCTAGCATTCACTTTTAAGCGCAATCTTAATATCTTCTTACAACACATGAATTTTTTTGAAGGGTGACAACATGAGGATTACTTCATGATTTTCTTTATGAAAGCAATTTCATTAGACTTGATACTGCTACTTCCTGCTCATTTCCTCTTTTTTCTCTTATTTCTGTGTCTTAAATAAATGGGACAATTGATAGTACTATAAATCTGATATCTAGGTCAGTGGATTGCCAATATATTAAAATAGCTGTTTCAGTTCTTCTGGTTCCAACGT
The DNA here is from genome assembly GCF_014898765.1 of Herpailurus yagouaroundi. Taxonomy (NCBI): domain Eukaryota; kingdom Metazoa; phylum Chordata; class Mammalia; order Carnivora; family Felidae; genus Herpailurus; species Herpailurus yagouaroundi. The sequence goes on along the minus strand of NW_024420424.1, from coordinate 2,060,611 downwards.
CTCAAATTTATATTTTATTATTATTTTTTGTGAGGGTGTATATGTTTTTTTTATGCTTCAATGCCTTATATTGTGATAATAAAAGCTAACTAATGTACATAAATTACCTCTCTCTTATGCCCCTTAATACCTGGAAAGACATTCAGGTACAGCTCATTCCAGAAATAAAACAACACTTTTAGACCATAACAAAAACACATGTAGGTCAGAGACTGGCACAAAATCTTTCTTTACTTTCCTCATTGCATCTGATTTCTTTTGCTGCATAACAAATTACCACAAATGTGGTAGTCACTTAAGTTAGTGACTTAAGGCCATAAGCATTTGTTATCTCATATTTCTGTAGGCCAAAAGTCCAGGCAGGCTTCACTGTGTTCGCTTGCTCAGGCTATCACAAGACTGAAATCAAGGTGTTGGCCAGGATGGACTATTATGTGGAGTTTCCGAGAACGTAAGCTCATTCAGATTGTTGACAGAGTCCACTTCTTTATAGTTATAGGACTAAGGTCAATATTTTCTTTCTGGCTATTGAACCGAGACTTCTCTCAGTTCCTAGAGGCCATACATATGTCCTGCCCTCTGGCCCCCTTCAAATAAGATTACATAAGAACATATTAAATCGTTCTCACACTTAGAATAACTTTGACTTCTTTTTCTGCTTCCAACTGGTGAAAACTCTGTACATTTTAGGGAGCTTATGTGATTAAGCTAGGCCTGCTGAATAACATTCCTATTTAATTGGTATGTCATCTAAAGTATGCTTTTTGCATGTAATGTAATCACTGGAGTAATTCCAGGGTGAAAAATCACACACATTAAAAAAATTGAGCCTTAGGTCAATAACTAGGGGGTCTTTCTTTCTGGTCTCCCTTCTGGTTTTTGTTTTGTGGATACTCCTATACACTGGGTTCCTGGCTCATTTTTGCAGCAAGACTCATTCTTGCAACAAGTAATGAAGAGAAGACCATGAAAGTCTTGAGTTATGCCTTCATTTTGGGAAGCCAATAGTGGACCATGGTACTCCTACAAGTAGACTTAGGTCTTTTAAGGTTTTTCACGGTGAAATATGCTTAAGAGAAAAATTAAAATTCTCTTAGTGTTTTGCTCTTGACAATACTGATTTCCTTTTCTATCATAACCATAATGTATCAATGCTCAAAAATCATCAACTTATTACATATAAGTCAATGTGAGCTCATTATATCTTGTGTTGTCTCCAAAATAAATGTTTGCTAAATACTCACATGTTTATGCCAGAGTAAGTAAAGTGTTGGTTTAGAATCCAATAATTAGTCTGTCTTTGATCTTTAAAAAATAAATATTTATATATATATATATATATATATATATATATAAAAGCATATGCATTAGCTATACTCAAAAAACAAGAGAAACATTATTTGCTAATTATAGACTTAAAGGAAGGGTAAATGGGTTATTACTAGATATATTTTTCTTTATAAATCCCACAATTTCAATGCATAAAACCTCAAACTTTGTTTCTACAATTTCAAAATGCTTTTTTTTAGGATTTATTTTTTTATTTTTTTAATATATGAAATTTATTGTCAAATTGGTTTCCATACAACACCCAGTGCTCATCCCAAAAGGTGCCCTCCTCAATACCCATCACCTACCCTACCCTCCCTTCCACCCCCCATCAACCCTCAGTTTGTTCTCAGTTTTTAAGAGTCTCTTATGCTTTGGCTCTCTCCCAGTCTAACCTCTTTTTTTTCCTTCCCCTCCCCCATGGGTTTCTGTTAAGTTACTCAGGATCCACATAAGACTGAAAACATATGGTATCTGTCTTTTTTTGTATGGCTTATTTCAAAATGCTTTAGTAGTAGCTGGTAAAGCTTGACAAATTTTGTTAATACATAAGGACACACATTAAAAATATATTTGGTAGTTTACCATTGGCTGCATCTTGCATACCTATCACCATTACTTAGAGGGGTCAGGGTGAAAGGGCAAGGGAAGGTTCAACATTTGCAATTGTATCAAGTTGTTTGCCCCATAACCAGACTATTGCCTTGTGAGGTGAGACAAATGGTTTGTCATACATGTGAATAAAGCAGAAACAAACAAATATATATGTAATAAATTATGTTACATTAACAAGTGGTATTGTAGTAAAAATTAATAATTATTATAATATTGTTAATTATGACATAATTAATAATTAGTAAATTTTAATATGTTATTTCTTAAATTATAATTACATATATATGTACATATATATGCTAATTTCTATATTTTCTACAACAAGGAAACTATGGGTTGAGTCTTTAGGAAAAAGTCGCACAATAGGAAATGGTCCTGTGTTGAATTAGCCCTATAATTCTTGTCAATGCCAAGAAACTATGAACTACATAGAAATCAATCTGTAAATGAATAAGGTATGAAGTATGTTCAGTTCTGGAAAAAAAAACACATGTAGATATATTATGTAGACACATAAAAAGTGAAACCACACAATCATACTTATAATTTGCTCATATGTTTTTATCTCCATTTTTCCTCCAAGACTTTAAACAATACAAGTAAGAATGTAAATTGGGTCTGAAATCTATTCACTGACTACTCTAGATTCATAGTAATTTCAGTGTAAGTAAATTCTCAGAAATGGGGTCCTAAATTGTTTGTTTTTAAAATACTAAAATTAGGCAAAGACATCTTTACTATTTGTCACCAGTATAAAGCTTTATTATGTAAGACTATCATAGCATACTTTAAATAATTTCATTTGGGAGCAGAGTATTTTGCTTTCCCAGGCTCCACATGCAGACATGTATAAATAAAACTGCAAATATCATGAAGACTCTTGAAGAGTCTCATTTTGCATTCATATGACAAGATGAAAAAAGTATTTTAACTTAAACCTAGCAAGGAATAATAGTATTATAATCACTATATGGGGAAATTTGCCACACCTGGTTCTAAATTCTCCTTAAACTTTAATAGTAATGAGCTATCTAACTTCAGTCTTTACACAACAAGATTCCAAGAGCATGCAACACATGAGGTGGGATTTTGTAGAAAGAAAATATAGTCAAGCTATATTTTAATCTGTAATAATGCATATAACCAAGCTGAAATGGCTCTGAATTTTAATGATAAAAGACACAAACTATTGGAAGAAACCATTCTATGACAACACAACAAACCATAATGTAGAAACTGTTTACTATGATTGTCTCTGTAAAATGTTCTTTGTTATAGTACATTATATGTATGTTAGGAAATTCTTTAAAGGACAAAGGATATTACTTTTGTGCCACTTAAATGGAAGCATGAATGAACAGCAAGCGATTTATAAAAATATATATATTTGAAATATACACCAGCATGAATTTCAGCCCTGTCTTAATGAAAATGATTGTAGTTTAAAATAATAAAACAGTTTTAAAAACTGTTGAAAATTTATTGTCACTTTAGTATACTGACAAACTGTCTTAGAAGATGAGTATGACAGAGACACTTAACTGGTCATCAAAAATGCATTTTCCTCATCCATACTGTAGTGTTGTTTCCAAGGACTATATTACCAAATCTCCCTTTCATCTAGGTGGAGGTATATGACTGGCTCTCATACACTAAATGAGAGTAAAAGTTCTATGTGTAACTTCCAATACAAGGTGGTTAATTATCTTCTGAGATTTCCCCAAGTTCCTTTCCATTTTTATGGTCATCTTGCAGATCATGTGTTGAAGATGACTACAAAATATGCAAGAAAGCTGGATGGATCTCTGACTCACTTTTTGAGGAAAGATGCCCACATAAGTTATTTAACCAGGGACTTTTCACAAGGGACAGATAAAATGCTTATTGTGTTAAACCACCAATACTGGAGTTATTTGTTAAAACAATCTATCATGAGTAATGTAGTAACTGAGGAATAAACAAGGAAGTAGAAAGGATAATAAGTTTGAAGTTTAAAATATTCAGGGAAGTAATTGGTGTAAAAATGGTTTAAAATATATGAAGTACTTAATAGATGTGAAGAATTTATATTATCAATCCACAATACAATTAATGTTCTTGAATAGTCAAGTTAATATAAAGAAAGTAAATTTTACTTATTTGTTACCTATATGTCACTGCAATTCAAGAAAACTAATTTAAATCAATGCAACAAAAACACAAGCACCTAAAAAAAGAGAGGACACTGATCTGTTGACATTTAGCCAAAGTGAAATAAATAACAATCTGTTGACACTTAGCCAAAGTGAAATAAATGACATTTTTAAAATGTGTCTTGTGACCCCTTTGAGTTTACTATAATTAATGAAGAAACTGTGCTATGCTAAAAATAATAACAAACTGAGACAAATAGGAAAACATGTTGACAATGTGATGATGAATGATTTTTATAGTCTTGACTTTTGACTAAGTCCCTTTAGACACTTTGCCTTCTGGTATGTTTTATCATATGTAAAATAAAATAGAGAAAATTTACTCAAATTTCCTTTCTAGTTTCAAAATGTTTATATTTCTTTATGATTTATACAATTACCCACTTTGTTAGAAAGGAGTGACACTGGGTGTTTTTTAAAGTACATTTTCTCCTGAACTAGGTTATGATTTCTATAGAGGAGAAATGATATGAGAAAAAAAGAAGGAAAACTCAGACTTTTCTGAGTTTCTGTATGATTTATACAATTATCCACTTTGTTAGAAAGGAGTGACACTGGGTATTTTTTACAGTACATTTTCTCTTGAACTAGGTTATGATTTCCATAAAGGAGAAATGATATGAGAAAAAAAAATACTTTTTTGTATTTATTCTTTGGTCTTAAAATTATATTCTGCCTTCCTGTCTCTAACAGAACTTTTAGCACAGGTGGGCTATAATGTGATCCTGATAATGAAGCTTGAAGAAAAGCTGGCATTATTATCAATGCTAAAACTGATTGTAAACTTATATCAGGCACTGTGCTAAGAACTCAATATTACATTATTTGGTTTGATAATGACAACCTTATGAGATGCCTGTTCCTTTTATTCTAGCTTTAGCAATGTGGCAACTGAGGTACCAAAAAGTTATGCAAATGCTTAGATAATACACAGCCAGTAAGTAAGTGAAGCAGAATTTGAGTTAAAATCTTTTTGGCTCTGTTATTACAAATAAACACTAAATATGAAAAAGCTAGTATCCAGTGTCTAAGTTACATACAGATATAAAGATTTAAATATATCTATATATTGACATTTTAATATCAATATCATTATTGATAAAATATGAATATATAGATATATTTGACAGAGTATATGTAATATATAATATAGCTTACTTATTTTCTCACTGGCAAAATTCATATGTATCCACCTGCAATTACCATCATTAGGATATAATCTAGAGGTCATTACTTCATCAAGCAATGAAAAACAAAATCTGCATTGTTTCTTATTCCAAACTTATATATATATATATATATATATATATTATATATATGTAATATATATATGTAATATATATATGTAATATATATATTTTGTTACATCAACAAATTTAGGGTTTTTTTAACAAGATAAACAAAATTGACTAATTCTTAAGTAAAATAAATGAGAAAAAATAGGAGGGAGGGAAGATGGCGGTTTAGAAGGACGCTGGACTCACCGCACATCCTGCTGATCATTTAGATTCCACCTACACCTGCCTAACTCACCCAGAAAACCACCAGAAGACTAGCAGAACGGAGTCTCCAGAGCCAAGTGCAGACGAGAAGCCCACGAAAGAGGGTAGGAAGGGCGGAGAGGCGATGCGCCTTGCACGGACTGGCGGGAGGGAGCTGGGGCGGAGGGGCAGCCTGCTGGCCAAGCAGAGCCCCGGAGTCTGGCTTGCAAAAGCCGAGGGGCCTGACGGACGTGTTCCAACAGCAAGCGGGACTTAGCATCTCGGAGGTCATAAGTTAACAGCTCAGCTCAGAAAGGGGGAAGGCTGAGGGACAAAGGGAGGGAGAGCTGCTGAACCCCCGGACAACAGAGCTCAGGTTGTTATGGAAAAAAGGCGCTCCCAAGCAACATTTCCCTCGCCCATCCCCCAGCATAATCCCAAAGGGAACCAGTTCCTGCCAGGGAACTTACTTGCTCCTCACAAACACCCAACGCTGTGCTTCTGTGGAGCCACCCCTCCCGCAGTGTGTCTGACTCCCTCCCGCTACCACAGGGCCCCTCCTGAAGTGGACCACCTAAGGAGAAGCGAACAAAGCCTGCCCCTCCTGCCCCCATGCACCTTGCCTACTCACCCCAGCTAACACGCCAGATCCCCGGCACCACAAGCCTGGCAGTGTGCAAGTAGCCCAGACGGGCCATGCCACCCCACAGTGAATCCCGCCCCTGGGAGAGGGGAAAAGAAGGCACACACCAGTCTGACTGTGGCCCCAGCAGTGGGCTGGGGGCAGACATCAGGTCAGACTGCGGCCCCGCCCACCAACTCCAGTTATACACACAGCACAGGGGAAGTGCCCTGCAGGTCCCCACCACTCCAGGGACTATCCAAAATGACCAAACGGAAGAATTCCCCTCAAAAGAATCTCCAGGAAATAACAACAGCCAATGAACTGATCAAAAAGGATTTAAATAATATAACAGAAACTGAATTTAGAATAATGGTCATAAAATTAATCGCTGGGCTTGAAAACAGTATAGCTGACAGCAGAGAATCTCTTGCTACAGAGATCAAGGGACTAATGAATAGTCTGGAGAAGCTGAAAAACGCTTTAAATGAAATGCAAAATAAAATGGAAACGACGACGGCTCGGATTGAAGAGGCAGAGGAGAGAATAGGTGAACTAGAAGATAAAGTTATGGAAAAAGAGGAAGCTAAGAGAAAGAGAGATAAAAAAAATCCAGGAGTATGAGGGGAAAATTAGAGAACTAAGTGATACACTAAAAAGAAATAATATACACATAATTGGTATCCCAGAGGAGGAAGAGAGAGGGAAAGGTGCTGAAGGGGTACTTGAAGAAATAATAGCTGAGAACTTCCCTGAACTGGGGAAGGAAAAGGGCATTGAAATCCAAGAGGCACAGAGAACTCCCTTCAGACGTAACTTGAATCGATCTTCTGCACGACATATCATAGTCAAACTGGCAAAATACAAAGATAAAGAGAAAATTCTGAAAGCAGCAAGGGGTAAACGTGCCCTAACTAATAAAGGGAGACCTATAAGACACGTGACGGATCTCTCTTTTGAAACCTGGCAGGCCAGAAAGGATTGGCAGGAGATCTTCAATGTGATGAACAGAAAAAATATGCAGCCTAGAATCCTTTATCCAAAAGTCTGTCATTTAGAATAGAAGGAGAGATAAAGGTCTTCCCAAACAAACAAAACAAAAGGAATTCTTCACCACTAAACCAGCCCTACAAGAGATCCTAAGGGGGATCCTGTGAGACAATGTACCAGAGACATCGCTACAAGCATAAAACATAGAGACATCACAATGACTCTAAACCTGTATCTTTCTATAATAACACTGAATGTAAATGGATTAAATGTGCCAACCAAAAGACATAGGGTATCAGAATGGATAAAAAAACAAGACCCATCTATTTGCTGTCTACAAGAGACTCATTTTAGATCTGAGGACACCTTTACATTGAGAATGAGGGGATGGAGAACTATTTATCATGATACTGGAAGCCAAAAGAAAGCTGGAGTAGCCATACTTATATCAGACAAACTAGACTTTAAATTAAAGGCTGTAACTAGAGATGAAGAAGGGCATTATATAATAATTACAGGGTCTATCCATCAGGAAGAGCTAACAATAATAAATGCCTATGTGCCGAATACCAGAGCCCCCAAATATATAAAACAATTACTCATAAACATAAGCAACCTTATTGATAAGAATGTGGTAATTTCAGGGAACTTTAACACTCTACTTACAGAAATGGATAGATCATCTAGACACATGGTCAATAAAGAAACAAGGGCCCTGAATAAGACATTCGATCAGATGGACTTGACAGATATATTTAGAACTTTGCGTCCCAAAGCAACAGAATATACTTTCTTCTCGAGTGCACATGGAACATTCTCCAAGATAGATCATATACTGAGTCACAAAACAGCCCTTCATAAGTATACAAGAATTGAAATTATACCGTGCATACTTTCAGACCACAATGCTATGAAGCTTGAAATCAACCACACGAAAGTCTGGAAAGCCTCCAAAAGCACGGAGGTTAAAGAATACCCTACTATAGAATGAGTGGGTCAACCAGGCAATTAGAGAAGAAATTAAAAAATATATGGAAACAAACAAAAAAGAAAATCTAACAATCCAAACGCTTTGGGATGCAGCAAAGGCAGTCCTGAGAGGAAAATACATTGCAATCCGGGCCTATCTCAAGAAACAAGAAAAATCCCAAATACAAAATCTAACAGCACACTTAAAGGAAATAGGAACAGAACAGTAAAGACAACCCAAATCCAGCAGAAGAAGATAAATAATAAAATCAGAGTATAAATAAACAATATAGAATCTAAAAAAACTGTAGAGCAGATCAACGAAACCAAGAGTTGGTTTTTTGAAAAAATAAACAAAATTGACAAACCTCTAGCCAGGCTTCTCAAAAAGAAAAGGGAGATGACCCAAATAGATAAAATCATGAATGAAAATGGAATGATTACAACCAATCCCTCAGAGATACAAACAATTATCAGGGAATACTATGAAAAATTATATGCCAACAAATTGGACAACCTGGAAGACATGGACAAACTCCTAAACACCCAGACTATTCCAAAACTCAATCAGGAGGAAATAGAAAGCTTGAACAGACCCATAACCAGTGAAGAAATTGAATCGGGTATCAAAAATCTCCCAACAAATAAGAGTCCAGGACCAGATGGCTTCGCAGGGGAGTTCTACCAGATGTTTAAAGCAGAAATAATACCTATCCTTCTCAAGCTATTTCAAGAAATAGAAAGGGAAGGAAAACTTCCAGACTCATTCTATGAAGCCAGTATTACTTTGATTCCTATACCAGACAGAGACCCATTAAAAAAAGAGAACTACAGGCCAATATCCCTGATGAATGTGAATGCAAAAATTCTCAAGAAGATACTAGCAAATCGAATTCATCAGCATATAAAAAGAATGATTCACCATGATCAAGTGGGATTCATTCCTGGGATGCAGGGTTGGTTCAACATTCACAAATCAATCAATGTGATACATCACATTAATAAAGAAAAGATAAGAACCATATAATCCTGTACATCAATGCAGAAAAGGCCTTTGACAAAATCCAGCACCCTTTCTTAATAAAAACGCTTGAGAAAGTCGGGATAGAAGGAACATACTTAAAGATCATAAAAGCCATTTATGAAAAGCCCACAGCTAACATCATCCTCAACGGGGAAAAACTGAGAGCTTTTTCCCTGAGATCAGGAACACGACAGGGATGCCCACTCTCACCGCTGTTGTTTAACATAGTGTTGGAAGTTCTAGCATCAGCAATCAGACAACAAAAGGAAATCAAAGGCATCAAAATTGGCAAAGATGAAGTCAAGCTTTCACTTTTTGCAGATGACATGATATTATACATGGAAAATCCAATAGACTCCACCAAAAGTCTGCTAGAACTGATACATGAATTCAGCAAAGTTGCAGGATACAAAATCAATGTAGAGAAATCAGTTGCATTCTTATACACTAAGAATGAAGAAACAGAAAGACAAATAAAGAAACTGATCCCATTCACAATTGCACCAAGAAGCATAAAATACCTAGGAATAAATCTAACCACAGATGTAAAAGATCTGTATGCTGAAAACTATAGAAAGCTTATGAAGGTAATTGAAGAAGATATAAAGAAATGGAAAGACATTCCCTGCTCATGGAATGAAAGAATAAATATTGTCAAAATGTCAATACTACCCAAAGCGATCTACACATTCAATGCAGTCCCAATCAAAATTGCACCAGCATTCTTCTCGAAACTAGAACAAGCAATTCTTAAATTCATATGGAACCACAAAAGGCCCCGAATAGCCCAAGTAATTTTGAATAAGAAGGAGGCATCACAATTCCAGACTTTAGCCACTACTACAAAGCTGTAATCATAAAGACAGCATGGTATTGGCACAAAAACAGACACATAGACCAATGGAATAGAATAGAATCCCCAGAACTAGACCCACAAAAGTATGGCCAACTAATCTTTGACAGAGCAGGAAAGAACATCCAATGGAAAAAAGAGTCTATGTAACAAATGGTGCTTGGAGAACTGGACAGCAACATGCAGAAGGTTGAAACTAGAACACTTTCTCACACCATTCCAAAAAAAAAAAAAAAAAAACTCAAAATGGGTAAAGGACCTGAATGTGAGAAGGGAAACCATCAAAACCCTAGAGGAGAAAGCAGGAAAAGACCTCTCTGACCTCAGCCGTAGCAATATCTTACTCGACATATCCCCAAAGGCAAGGGAATTAAAAGCAAAAGTGAATTACTGGGACCTTATGAAGATAAAAACCTTCTGCACAGCAAAGGAAACAACCAACAAAACTAAAAGGCAACCAATGGAATGGGAAAAGATATTTGCAAATGACATATTAGACAAAGGGCTAGTATCCAAAATCTATAAAGAGCTCACCAAACTCCACACCCGAAAAACAAATAACCCAGTGAAGAAATGGGCAGAAAACTTGAATAGACACTTCTCTAAAGAAGACATCCGGATGACCAACAGGCACATGAAAAGATGCTCAACGTCGCTCCTCATCAGGGAAATACAAATCAAAACCACTTTCAGATATCATCTCACTCCAGTCAGAGTGGCCAAAATGAACAAATCAGGAGACTATAGATGCTGGCGAGGATGTGGAGAAAGGGAAACCCTCTTGCACTGTTGGTGGGAATGCAACCTGGTGCAGCCACTCTGAAAAACAGTGTGGAGGTTCCTCAAAAAATTAAAAATAGACCTACCCTATGACCCAGCAATAGCACTGCTAGGAATTTACCCAAGGGATACAGGAGTGCTGATGCATAGGGGCACTTGTACCCCAATGTTTATAGCAGCACTCTCAACAATAGCCAAATTATGGAAAGAGCCTAAATGTCCATCCACTGATGAATGGATAAAGAAATTGTGGTTTATATACACAATGGAGTACTACATGGCAATGAGAAAGAACGAAATACGGGCCTTTGTAGCACCGTGGATGGAACTGGAGTGTGTGATTCTAAGGGAAATAAGCCATACAGAGAAGGATAGATACCATATGGTTTCACTCTTATGTGGATCCTGAGAAACTTAACAGGAACCCATGGGGGAGGGGAAGAAAAAAAAAAGAGGTTAGAGTGGGAGAGAGCCAAAGCATAAGAGACTGTTGAGAACTGAGTACAAACTAAGTGTTGATGGG
>NW_024420424.1:1996181-2048833 GCF_014898765.1 Herpailurus yagouaroundi | reverse complement strand
AAAAAAAAAAAGAGGTTAGAGTGGGAGAGAGCCAAAGCATAAGAGACTGTTGAGAACTGAGAACAAACTAAGGGTTGATGGGGGGTGGGAGGGAGGAGAGGGTGGGTGATGGGTATTGAGGAGGGCACCTTTTGGGATGAGCACTGGGTGTTGTATGGAAACCAATTTGACAATAAATTTCATGTATAAATAAAAAAAATAAATAAATAAAAATAAAAAAAAATAAGGACAAGTAATTTGAATTACTTTATGGAGATATTACAAAAAGATCAAGTGGCAAGTACCTTATTAATTATAGAAATGTTTTCATTTTCATAAAATCACATTGGAAAATAAACAGGAAGATATTGTACTATTTCATTTAATAAATGTTTTAATCAATAAAAAAAAGAAAAAATAATAGCAAAACTTTTCCCTTATCTGGCAAGAAAACAGACATCCAAGTCAGAAAGAAAGCCAGCAACTAATAAGTAGAATCCAAGACAGTCCAAATCACATTATAAACCAAGACACATTATAAACCTGATAGCAAAAAAAAAAAAAAAAAACAAACCATAATCCAGTTAGTTTACATACAATGTAATAATAGTTTCCGGTGTAAAATTTAGTTATTCAATACTTCCATATAACATCTGGTGCTCAAAAGTTCACTCCTTAATCTCCATCACCTATTTAACCCATCCCCCCACTAACCACCCCTCTGCTAATCATCGGTTTGTTCTCTATGGTTAAGAGTCCTTTTCTTGGTTTACCTCTCTCTTTTTTTCCCTATAATCATTTATTTTATTTTCATTTGTTTTATTTCTTAAATTCCATATATGAGTGAAGTCATGTGGTATTTGTCTTTCTCTGACTGACTTAATTCCCTTAACATAATACTCTCTAGCTCCATCCACACCTTGCAAATTTGGCAAGATTTCTTTCTGTTTAATGGATAAGCAGTAATGGATGAGCATACACACACACACACACACACACACACACACACACGCTGCTATAAACATTGGAGTGAAAATATCCCTTTGAAATAGTAATTTTGTATTCTTTGGGTAAATAAATAGTAGATAGATTTCTGGATTATAGGGTACTTCTATTTTTAAAATTTTTGGGAACCTCCATGCTGTTTTATACTGTGGTCACAACAGTTTCCATTCCCACCAGAAGTGCAAGAAGGTTCCTCTTTCTTCATATCCTCATCAACACCTGTTGTTATTTGTGTTGTTTATTTTAATCATTCTGACAGGTGTGAAGTGATATCTCATTGTAGTTGTGATTTATATTTCCCTATGATGAGTGATGCTGAGTATCTTTTCATGTCTCTGTTGGCCATCTGTATGTCTTCTTTGGAGAAGATGTCTATTCATGTCTTCTTCCCATTTTTAATTGGATTATTCATTTTCTGGGTGTTCAGATTTATAAGTTCTTTGTATATATTGGATACTAACCCTTTATTAGATGTGTCATTTGCAAATATCTTCTCACATTATGTCGGCTGCATTTTAGTTTTGTTGATCATTCCCTTCCCTCTGTGGAACCTCTTTATTTTAGTGAAGTCCCAATAGTTTATTTTTTGCTTTTGTTTCCCTTGACTCAGGAGACAGATCTAGAAAGAAGTTGCTATGGTCAGTGTCAAAAAGATTACTTCCTGTGTTCTCCTCTAGTATTTTGATAGATTACTTTCTCACATTTAGGTCTGTCATACATTTTGAATTAATTTTTGCATATGGTGTAATAAAGTAGTCCAATTTCATTTTTCTGCATGTTGATGACCATTTTTCCCAACACAATTTGTTGAAGAGACTATGTATTTCCCATAGGATATTATTTCTTGCTTTGATGAAAATTAATTCACCATAGAGTTGTGGGTTGATTTCTGGGTTTTCCATTTTGTTCTACCGATGTGTCTATTTTTGTGCCATTATTATACTGTTTTGATCAGTACAGTTTTGTAATACAAATGAAGTTAAGAATTGTAATGCCTCCAGCTTTGATGGTCTTTTTCATGGTTTCTTTGGCTATCTGAGGTCTTTTGAGGTTCCATACAAATTTTGAGATTATTTCTTCGAGCTCTGTGAAAAATGTTTTTGGTATTTTGATAGGAATTGCATGAAATGTATGGATTACTTTGGATAATATAGACATTTAAACAATGTTTGTTCCTCCAATACATCAACATGGAATGTTTTTCCATTTCTTTGTGTCATCTTCAGTTTTGTTCATCAGTGTTTTATAATTTTCGGAGTACAGGTCTTTGATTTCTTTGGTTAGATTTATTCCCAGGTATCATGTTTTTGGTGCAATTGTAGATTGCATGTATTCCTTAATTTCTATTTCTGCTGCTTAATTATTGGTGTAGAGAAATGCAGAAGATTTCTGTATGTTGATTTTGTATCCTGAAAAATTACTGAGTTCATGTTTCACTTCTAGAAATTTTTTGGTGGAGTCTTTTGGGTTTTTTATACATCTGCAGATAGTTAAAGCTTGACTTATTCCTTGCTGATTTGAATGACTTTTATTCTTTTTGTTGCCTGATTGTTGTTGTTACAACTTCCAGTACTAAGTTAAACGACATTGGTGAGAGTGGACATCCCTGTATGTTCCTGAACTTAGAGGAAAAGCTCTCAGTTTTTCCCCATTGAGGATATTTATCCCTGGGCTTTTCATATATCCCCTTTATTATGTTTATGTGTATTTCCTCTGAACCTAGTTGGCTCAAGTTTTATATCATGAGTGGTGTCCTTTGTTAAATGCTTTTTCACTGTCTATTGAAATGATCATATGGCTCCTATCCATTCTTTTATTAATAAGGTCCATCACATTTGTTGATTTGCATAAATTTAACCACCATTTCAATCCAGGAATAAGTCCCACTTGATCATGTTGAATGATTCTTTTAACATATTTTTGTATTTGGTTTACCAGTATTTTATTGAGCATTTTTGCATCCATGTACATTAGGGATATTGGCCTGTAGTTCTCGTTTTTTGTGGAGACTTTATCTGGATTTACTATCAGAATAATAGTGGCCTCATAGAATGAATTTGGAAGTTTTCCTTCCTCTTCTATTTTTTTGGGGGGGGGTATAGTTTGAAAAGAATAGGTGTCAACCCTTCTTTTGATGTTTGGTAGAATTAACCTGTGAAGCCATCTGGTCCTGGATTTTTTTGTTAGAAGTTTTTTAATCATTCACTCAATTTCTTTGTTAGTTATGGGTCTGATCAAATTTTATGTTTCTTCTTATTTCAGTTTTGGTAGGTTTTATGTTTCTAGGAATTTAGCTCTTTCTTCTAGGTTGTAGATCTTGTTGGAAAATATTTTTTTCATAATATTCTCTTATAATTGGATTTCTATGGTGTTCTGTGGTATTTCTCCTCTCTCATTTGTGATTTTATTTATGTGGGTCTTTTTTTCTTTTTCATAAGTCTGGCTAGAAGTCTATCAATTTTATTCATTTTTTCAAAGAACCACCTCTGGTTTCATTGATCTGTTATATTGCTTTTTTTTTTAAACTTTATATATCATTTATTTCTGCTCTAGCCAATTTCCTTCCTTCTCCTGGTTTTAGAGTTCATTTGTTATTTTTCTCTTAGCTCCTTTGAGTGTAAGGTTATATTGTTTATTGTTAATTTTTCTTACTTCTTGATTTAGACCTGTATTTCTATATACTTCCTCTCAGGACTGCTTTTGCTGTATCCCAAAGATTTTGGACTGGTGTGTTTTAATTTTCATTTCTATTCATGTATTTTATTTATTTCTTCTTTGATTTTCAGGTTAATTTATTCATTGTTTAGAAGCATGTTGTTTAACCTCCCTGTATTTGTGTTCTTTCCACATTTTTCTTGTGGCTGATTTCTAGTTTCATAGCATTGTGGTCAGTAAAGGTCCATGTATGATTTCAAATGTTTGTAATTGTTGAGGCCAGGTTTTTTACCAAATATGTGATCTATTCTGGAGAATGTTCCATGTGCACTTGAATGTGTATTCTGCTGTTTTAGGATGGAATGTTCTGAATATATCTGTTAAGCCCATCTGGTCCAGTGTGTCATTTAAAGCCATTGTTTTCTTCTTGATTTCCTGTTTAGATGATCTGTACATTGATGTAAGTGGGGTGTTAAAGCCTTCTATTATTATTGTATTATTAACATTAGTTTATTTGTGTTTGTTATTAATTGTTTTATATTATTTAAGTGCCTTCATATCAGTGATATAAATATTTATAATTTTACATCCTCTTGTTGGATTATCCACTTTATTATGAGGTAGTGCCCTTCTTTAGGTCTTGTTAAAATCTTTGTTTCAACATCTCATTTGTCTTATATAAATATTGCTACTCCATGTTTTTTTTTTCTTTGACATCCATTTGTGTGATAAATGTTTCTTCATTCCTTCACTATCAATCTGCAGGTGTCTTTTGGTCTAAGATGAGTCTTTTGCAACCAGGATATAGATGGCTCTTGTTTTTTGTTGTTGTTGTTGTTGTTTTTTTCTTTTTTTGTTTTTTCATTCTGACTCCCTATGTCTTTTGATTGGAGCATCTATTTCATTTTCATTAAATGTAGTTGCTGATAGATATGCATTTATTGTAATTTTATTACACATTTTGTCATAATTTCTGTGGATTTTCCATGATTCATTCTTTTCTTTGTCACTTTTGATCTCTTCTTTGGACTCAAAGATTTTCATTTAATATTTCTTGCAGGACTGGCTTCCCTATCGTGATCTCTTTTAGTTTTTGTTGATCTGGAGAACTATCTCTCCTTCCATTTGAATTATACCCTTACTGGATAGAGTATTCTTGGATGCCAATTTTTCCCATTCAGCACTTTGAATATATCATGCCACTCTGTTCTGCCTTTCCCAGCTTCCATTGAGAAATCTCCAGCTAGCTTTATGGGTCTTGCCTTGTAAATTAAGGACTTATTTTGTCTTATTGTTTTTAATTTTTTTTCTTTATTACTCTATTTTAAAAATTTAAGTACAGGGGCGCCTGGGAGGCGCAGTCGGTTAAGCGTCCGACTTCAGCCAGGTCACGATCTCGCGGTCTGTGAGTTCGAGCCCCGCGTCAGGCTCTGGGCTGATGGCTCAGAGCCTGGAGCCTGTTTCCGATTCTGTGTCTCCCTCTCTCTCTGCCCCTCCCCCGTTCATGCTCTGTCTCTCTCTGTCCCAAAAATAAATAAAGGTTAAAAAAATAATTTAAAAATTTAAGTACAATACTTCTTGGTTTTGGCCTGTTTTTATTGATTTTTATGGTTATTTTCTGTGCTTCTTGGATCTGAATATCTGTCTCCTTTCTCAGATTAGTGAAGTTTTCAGGTAGTATTTCCTCGAATAACTTTTCTGTCCCCTTTTCTCCCTCTTCTTTTGGGACTCCTATAATATGAATGCTTTTACATTTGATGGCCTTTTGGGACTCCTATAATATGAAAGCTATTACATTTGATTGAGTTCCATAAGCCCTCCTTTTCAAAGAGAGATTTTTAAAGGCAGGAAGAGAAAAGAAAATAGTTCCATACAAAAGAAACCCCAAAAGTTCCTCAGCTTATTTTCAACAGAAGGAAGTGGCATAATGTATTCAATGTGCTGAAAGAGAACAAATAACTAAGATGCTCTATGCAGAAAGATTATCATTGAGAACTGAATGAGAGTTTCTAAGACAGCAAAACAATTAAAATTCATCACCACTAAATTAGCCTTACCCAAAACATTCAGGGGAATTTTTAAATGGAATGAAAAATAAAAGACATTTATGAAAGGAAAAAAATCACATATCAAAACAAAGTTATGGTAGATATAGTAGATTAATCATTTATAAGGCCTATATGGAGGTTAATGACAAAAGTACTAAAATCAATTATATCTACCAAAATTAGTGAAGAGTACAAGAAATAAAAAGATTTGAAATATTGCATCATATAAATAAAACAAGGAGGTAGAAATAAAACGTTGGCACTTTTAGAATATCATCAAACTGAATCAACCATCAAATTAATATAGATGGCTATACAAATAAGATATTATGGTTCCATATGAATTTTAGGATTGCTTTTTCTAGCTTTGAGAAGAATGCTGGTGCAATTTTGATTGGGATTTCATTGAATGTGTAGATAGCTTTGGGTAGTATTTACATTTTAACAATATTTATTCTTCCAACCCATGAGCACGGAATGTTTTTCCATTTCTTTATATCTTCTTCAATTTCCTTCATAAGCTTTCTATGGTTTTCAGCATACAGATCTTGTACATCTTTGGTTACAGACTCTTAAAAACTGAGAACAAACTGAGGGTTGATGGGGGTGGGAGGGAGGGGAGGGTGGGTGATGAGCATTGAAGAGGCCATCTTTTGGGATGAGCACTGGGTGTTGTATGGAAACAAATTTGACAATAAATTTCATATATTAAAAAAATAAAATAAAATAAAATGTACTGGAAAAAAGATATTATGTATAGTCTGATGGTAACTAAAAATAAAAAAACCTATAACAAATACACAAAAAATAAGTATAAGTGAATCCAAGTACAATACTAAAGAAAGCCATTAAACCTCAAAGAATATAACAGAAAAAGAAAAAATAATAGGTAAAAACTACCAAAACAACCAGAATACAACTAAGAAAATATGAATAACTACATGCCTATCAATAATTACTTTAAATGTAAATACACTAAATGCTCCAATTTTAGTATATGTGCTGCCGAAGCGAGCACTACACTAAATGCTCCAATAAGAAAGCATAGGATGACTGAATGGGGAAGCAAAACAAGACACATATATTGCTGCCTGCAAGAGAATAACTTCAGGTTTAAAGACACATACAGACTGAAAGTGAATTGATGGACAAACTTATCCCATGCAAGTGGACTTGAAAACAAAAAATCACAGTGGAAATATGTATATCAGAAAAATAAACTATATGCAGCAACCTCTTACTAGACATGTCTCAGGAGGCAAGTAAAACAAAAGCAAAAATGAACTATTAGGACCTAATCAAGATAAAAATTGCACAGCAAAGGAAATAATCAACAAAACTAAAAGACACAAAACAGAATAGTAGAAGATATTTGCAAATAACATATCAGATAAAGGGTTAGTATCCAAAATCTGTACAAAACTTACCAAAATCAACACCCAAACAACACATGATCCCATGAAGAAATGGGCAGAAGACACGAATAGACACTTTTCCAAAGAAGACATCCAAATGGCTAACAGACACGTGAAAAGATCCTTAACATCAGTCATCACCAGGGAAATACAAATCAAAAATACAATGAGATACCACTTCACACCTGTCAGAATGGCTAAAATGAACACAGGAAACGAGGTGTTGGCACGGATGTGGAGAAGGGAGAACCGTTGTGCACTTTTGGTGGAAATGCAAACTGGTGCAGTCACTCTGGTAAACAGTATGGAGGTTCCTCAAAAATTTCAAAATAGAACTACATTATAACCCAGCAATTGCACTACTAGGATTTATCCAAATAATAAAAAATGCTGATTCAAAATGGTACATGCACCCCAATGTTTATAGCAACACAATCAACAATAGTCAAATTATGGAAAGAGCCCATATGTCCATAGTCCAATGAATGGATAAGGAAAAGGTGGTGTATATATACAATGGAATATTACTCTGCAATCAAAAAGAATGAAATCTTGCTATTTGCAACAACGTGGATGGAGCTAAAGTGTACTATGCTAAGTGAAATAACTCAGTCAGAGAAAGACAAATATTTTATGATTTCACTCACATGTGGAATTTAGAACATATAACAGATGAACATAAGGGAAGGGAAGGAAAAGTAAGATAAAAACAGAGAGAGACACAGACCATAAGAGACTTTTAAATGCAGAGAACAGATGGGGAGTTGCTAAAGGGGAAATGGGTAAGGGGAAGGGCTAAATTGGTGGGCATTAAGCACTGGGTGTTACATGTAAGTGATGAACCAGAGGGTTGTACTCCTGAAACCAATACTACACTGTGTGTTAACTAACTAGAATTTAAAAAAATAATAAAATAAGCATGCTAAAAGGAAATAAAAGGAAAAAAAAACTATAAAACAAAGATTGTAGCAAGATGGAAAGAATGGAACTACATAATAATAAAGGCAGCAACCCAGGAGCTCTGGGAAGATAGAGGAATATGAGAATTCTGAGCTCACCTCAACCCATGGACACAGATAACAGACATATCAGTTATATATATTCCGAAAACTATAAAACCTTTACTATCTATCTCTCTATCTCTTCCTCTACTATCTATCTATCTATCTATCAATCTTTACACACCACTTCTTTTTCCAGTCATACATCAACCATCAATGGACACTTTGGTTGCTTCTAGTTTTTTATCTTAGATATTGTAAAGAGTCCTGCTATAAACATAAGGGTGCATACACCTTTTTGAATTATAGTTGTTTTCTTTTGGTAAATACCCAGTAGTGAAATTACTGGATCATGTGGTAATTCTATTTTTAATTTTTTTGTTTATGTTTATTATTTTTATTTTTTTTATAATATGAAATTTATTGTCAAACTGGTTTCCATACAACACCCAGTGCTCATACCAACAGGTGTCCTCCTCAATACCCATCGCCCAGACCCCCCTTCCTCCCACCCCCCAACAACCCTCAGTTTGTTCTCAGTTTTGAAGAGTCTCTTATGTTTTGGCTCCCTCCCTCTCTAACCTCTTTTTTTTTTTTTCTAACCCTCTCCCATGGTCTTCTGTTAAGTTTCTTGGGATCCACATAAGAGTGAAAACATATGGTATCTGTCTTTCTCTGTTTGGCTTATTTCACTTAGCATCACACTCTCCAGTTCCATCCACGTTGCTACAAAAGGCCATATTTCATTCTTTCTCATTGCCACGTAGTATTCCATTGGGTATATAAACCACAATTTCTTTATCCATTCATCAGTTGATGGGCATTTAGGCTCTTTCCATAATTTGACTATTGTTGAGAGTGCTTCTATAAACATTGGGGTACAAGTGCCCCTATGCATCAGCACTCCTGTATCCCTTGGGTAAATTCCTAGCAGTGCTATGACCCTAGCAGCTGGGTCATAGGGGAGATCTATTTTTACTTTTTTGAGGAACCTCCACACTGTTTTGCAGAGTGACTGCACCAGTTTGCATTCCCACCAACAGTGCAAGAGGGTTCCCCTTTCTCCACATCCTCGCCAGCATCTATAGTCTCCTGATTTGTTCATTTTGGCCACTCTGACTGGTGTGAGGTGGTATCTGAATGTGGTTTTGATTTGTTTTTCCCTGATGAGGAGCGACGTTGAGCATCTTCTCATGCACCTGTTGGCCATCGGAATGTCTTCTTTAGAGAAGTGTCTATTCATGTTTTCTGCCCATTTCTTCACTGGATTATTTGTTTTTTGGGTGTGGAGTTTGATGAGCTCTTTATAGATTTTGGATACTAGCCCTTTGTCCGATATGTCATTTACAAATATCTTTTCCCATTCCGTTGGTGGTCTTTTAGTTTTGTTGGTTGTTTCCTTTGCTGTGCAGAAGCTTTTTATCTTCATAAGGTCCCAGTAATTCACTTTTGCTTTTAATTCCCTTGCCTTTGGGGATGTGTCAAGTAAGAAATTGCTGCGGCTGAGGTCAGAGAGGGTTTTTCCTTTTTTTTTTAATACAAAATTTATTGTCAAATTGGTTTTCATACACATACTGTTTTAACTATTACAGATTTGCAGTGTATCTAGAAAACTGGGATTGCGATACTTCTAGTTTTATTTTTGTTTTTCAAGACTGCTTTGGCTATTTGGGATTTTGGCAGTTACATACAAATTTTAGAATTGTTTGTTCTAGTTCTGTGAAAAATGTCATTGATATCTTGATTGGGATTACATTAAATCTCTAGATTGCTATGAGTAATATGAACATTTTAACAGTATTGATTCTTCCAATACATGAGCATGGAATGTTACCATTTTTTTGTGTCACCTTCAATTTGTTTCATCAAAGTTTTATAGTTTTTGGAATAAAAGTATTTCTCCTCATTTGTTAAGTTTATTCTTAGATATTTTTTAATTATTTTTTGCAATTGTAAATGGAAATATTTTATATATTTTTAATGTTTATTCATTTTTGAGAGACAGAACATAAGTTGGGGAGGGGCAGAGAGAAAGGGAGACACATAACCCAAAGCAGGCTCCAGGCTCCAAGCTGCCAGCACAAAGCCCAGTACAGAGCCCAGCACAGATCCCTACATGGGGCTTGAACCCACAAATTGTGAGATCATGACCTGAGCTGAAGTCAGATGCTTCAGTGACTAAGCCACTCAGGCACCCCTGTAAATGGAAATATTTTCCTTATATCTTTTTCTTCTACTTCTTTTGGTGTATAGAAAAAGAACAGATTTCAGTATATTAATTTGTATTATGTAGCATTACTGAATTGATTTATCAATTCCAGTACTTTTGGGGGTTAGGGTTCCCCATGTAGTATAATTTCATTAAAGAGTGAACATTTTACACCTTCTTTACCAATGTGTATGGCTTTCATTTGTTTTTCTTCTCTAATTGATGTGGAAAATTTTTCCACTATTGTGTGAAATAAACATAATGAGATTGGATATATTTATCTTGTATTATGTTCCTGATCTTAGCAAAAAAGTTCTCAGTTTTTCACAATTGTATATAAGGTTAACTGTGGATTTTTCATATATCGCCTTCATTATGTTGAGGTATATTCCCTCTAGACCTAATTTGTTGGGTTTTTTATCATATATAAAAATTATATATATATATATATATATATATATATATATATATCATTAATCATGAAGCAGTTTGGTACTTTATCAAATAACTTTTCTGTGTCTATAGAGGTGATTATGTGGTTAAAATTGTCTCTAGTTAACGTGATGTATCACATTGATGGATCTGCAAATATTGAACTACTCTTGCATCCCTGGAATCAATCCTGCATGATCATGATGAGTGATTATTTTAACGTATTGTATTGTTTGCTAAAAGTTTGCTGAGGACATTTGTATCTATGTTCATCAGAGATATTCATTTGTCATTTTCCTTTTTGTAGTGTTCTTATTTTTTTTATCAAGGTTATGCTGGCCTTGTAGAAGAAATTTGGAAGCTTTACTTCCTCTTCTAATTTTTGGAATAATTTGAGAAGCATAGCTTTTAACTCTACATGTTTGTTAGAATTCACCTGTGAAGCCATCTGGTCTTTCACTTTAATGTGTTGAAATTTTTTCATTACTGAAACAATTTTATTGAAAGTAATAGGTCTGCTCAAATTTTCTGTTTCTTCTTGGTTCTTTCTCAGAGGGTTATATATTTCTTGGAATTCATTCACTATTTATTAGTTGTTCAAATTGTTGATATTTGTTTTTTCAAAGTATTTTCTCCAAACATTTTCATTTGGTTTTATTCAGTATTTATTTAGCTTCTACTTAGTTAACATGTACTGTAATATTTGTTTCAGAAGTAGATTTTAGTGATTCTTCACTTACATATAGCATCCAGTGCTCATCAAAACAAGTGTCTTTTTTAATGCCCATCACCAATTTAGCCCATCCCCCACACACTTCCCCTCCAGCAATCCTCAGTTTGTTCTCTATAGTTAGTTTCCTATGGCTTACCTCCCTCTTTTTTTTCTGACTTCCCCTATATCCATATGCTTTGTTTCTTAAATTCCACATATGAGTGAAATAATATGGTATTTGTCTTTCTCTGACTGACTTATTTCCCTCAGCATAATACTCTCTACCTCCATCCATGTCATTGCAAATGGAAAGATGCCATTATTTTTGATAGCAGAATAATATTCCATAATTTGGCTATTGTTGATAATGCTGCTATAAATATCGGGGTGCATTCGAAGGAACACATGCACCTCAAAGTTTATAGTAGTGCTATCAACAATAGCCAAACTATGGAAAGAACCCAATGTCCATTGAGTGATGAATGGATAAAAAAGATGTAGTATGTATGTATATCTATATGAGACCTATATATACATATACATATGTATACATACACACACATATATATGGATGTGTGTGTATGTATATGTATATGTATTTGTATATGTATATATATAGGTCTCATGACCACACAGGGGCCTGGTGTTTGCGGAAAGTACCGCCAAAAGCTCCAGATTCTAGGTGTGTTTCATTTTGTTTGTTTAAAGAAGCTAGGTCAAAATAAAATAACATAACAAAATAAAAGAAAATAATTTAAATTTTAAAAAATATATAAAAGTAAAAAAAACCCTGATTTTTCTATATTCCAAACAATCAATCAAACAAACAAATGAAGAAGCTAAACCCTATTTCCCCTAGGGGTGAAACTTTGTATCACTCTATTACCAGTAGACATGGTGCTTGAGAGGGGTTTGTGCTGGTCTTCTGGTGGTGGGGCCTGCTGTATTGCTTCTAAGGTGGATTTGCCCTAGTGGAGATACACCTTCAGGATGCAGGGGTTGGAGCCTGGTGTAAGGGGCTCTGGCCTCCTCTTGGTGGTGCTGTTTTGCTCACTGAAGTTGGTCAGTGTTGATGGGCAGGATGAAAATGCCATTGCCAGGTTCTCTTGTTTCAAGAGCATCTAGCTCACTACTGCTCTCTTCAGGAAGCCCTAAAAGAATAGCAAACAATCACCTCTCTTGTGTCCCTGACTTCTGCAAGATCCACATTTTCACCATGCCTGTGTCTGAGCTGTCTCCTTGCCAGGCGATATAGCACTCTTGTGTTTTCTCTCAGATGCATGACTGGGTTTCAAGTCTCCAAATTTTAGAGATCTGCATGGTGTGGACCCACACTGATTCTCTGGGGAAGGGTCTCACTGTGGTGTGGTCGGTGCTGGCTCATCCCATAATGCAGTTGTGAACCCCAAAGCGGTTTGTAGTTTATGGTAAAGTGCTGCAGAAAGCCAACACCAAGTCTTGCTGCCCTCAGTCCAATCCCCTTTCCTATGTTAATGAATGGGGAAGCTCAATAGCTCCTGCTGGGTCTTTTACTCCCAGCAAGGCCATGCCATTTCTCCAAAATGCACTCCAAGCAGGGGAACTGCTTCTCCCTGTGGGACCCAGAGGATCCTCAGACCACACTACCTGCTTCTGGGTCCCCGCCCTCATTCCCCACAGGAGCACTGCTAAGCCTGCCAGGCACAACCCTGGCAATGGTGTGGACCTCTGAAACTTCAGACTCTGTATTCTGCTTTTTATAAAAACTTGCCATATTCAGTCCCTATCCTTTGCTCAGTCAATAGTTTTGGGGAGGAGTTTTGTGTGACTCTCAGCATGCACTTTCACTCTTTCTGTTTCTTTCTTGCTCATCTCTCCGTGATTAGGGCTCCCTCCCCATTACAGAACCTGCAGTTTTCTCTGCTACAAATCATCTCTCCACGGTTATTAACTTCCATGATGTGGCAGTTTTTTCACCTCTAAGTGTGAATTTTGCTCTCTAAGTACTCAGATTTCTTGGGTTTTCAAAATGATTTTATACTTATCTAGCTGTGTTTGAAGGATGAAACAAGCCTAGGGTCTCCCTACTCTTCCACCATCTTAACTCTATCCTGAAATTTTTCTTGTTTCCTGATGCAGATGATATTGCTATAATTTTCCCTCTTAAAACAACTTTTGCTACATCCCAATGATTTTGGATCATCATGTTTTTATTGTCATTTATCTCCATGTGTTTTAAATTTTTTTTTTCAACGTTTATTTATTTTTGGGACAGAGAGAGACAGAGCATGAACGGGGGAGGGGCAGAGAGAGAGGGAGACACAGAATCGGAAACAGGCTCCAGGCTCTGAGCCATCAGCCCAGAGCCCGACGCGGGGCTCGAACTCCCGGACCGCGAGATCGTGACCTGGCTGAAGTCGGACGCTTAACCGACTGTGCCACCCAGGCGCCCCTCCATGTGTTTTTAAAATTTTTCTCTTTGATTGGTTGATCCTTTCATTGTTTAGTAGCATGTTAATTAGACTCCATGTACTATGGTCTTTCCAGATTCTCTCTTGTGGTTGACTTCAAGTTTTATAACATTGTGATCCAAAAGTAAATGTATGGTATGATCTGTCTTTTTGAACTGGCTGAGATGTGATTTGTGACCTAGTATGTGATATATTCTGAAGAATGTCGCATGTGCACTGGAAAAGAATGTGTACCCTAGTGCTTTAAGATGGTATGTTATGAATATATCTGATAAGTTCATCTTGTCTTGTGTGTCATTCAAAGTAACTGTTTCTTTTTTTAATTTTCTGTTTGGATGAAATATCCATTGATGTAAGTGGGTTATGAAAATCACCTACTTTTATTGTATTACTATAAATTTATTTTTTATGTCAGCTAAATTTGCATTACATAATTGAATGTTCCCATTTGGGGTGCATAAATTTTATAATTGTTATATCATCATGTTCTATTGTTCCCATTATGATTATATAGTGTCCTTGTATCTTGTTAGTATTATCTAAAGCCTCTTTCATCTAATATAAGTATTGTTCTCCTAACTTTCTTTCTGTTTCCATTTGAAGGATAAATGTTTTTCTGTCTCTTTACTTTCAATATGCTTGTATCTTCAGGTCTGAAATGAGTCACTTTTAGGCAGTAAAAATGGGTCTTGTATTTTTATCCTTTTTCTCACTTTATAACTTTTGATAGGAGAATTTAGTCCATTTACATTCAAAGTAATTACTGATGGGTATGCAATTTTGCCATTTTGTTACTTGTTTTACAGAAGTTTTGTAGTTCTTTTATGTTCCTTCCTTCTCTTACACTCTTTGCTTTTGGTTGGATGGCTTTCTTTAGTGATTTGCTTCAATTCTGTCCCTTTACTTATTTATTTTTATATCTTTTACAGGTCTGTGATTTTTGGTTAACATTAGGTTTATACACAACATGCTATGCGTATAAGAGTCTATATTGAGTAGACACTTAAATTTTGACCCATTGTAAAAGCACTAAATTTTTAACCTAAATCATGTTTTATGTACATAATTTCATACTTTAAATCTTTTTTATTTTGTGAACCCCTTCACTAATTTTTATAGATACATTGATTTTACTGCTTTTTTGCTTTAACCTCCAAATTGGCTTTATAATTGATTAATATAGTACTTACGTTTGTATGTACCATTTTTTCAGTTTCTTATTTTCTTTTAATTATGGACTTTTATTCCTACTCAAAGAATTCCCTTTAATGTTTCTTGTAATTCTGCTTTATTGTTGATTAACCCCTTTAATTTTTGTTTGTCTTCATCCTCTGTATCTCTCCTATTGTGAATGATAACTTTGCTGGATATAGTATTCTTGGTTGCAGGATTTTTTTTCTTCTTTTTCACCACATTGAATGCATTGTGCCACTCTTTTCTGACCTGCAAAGTTTCTGCTGAAAAATCAACTGATACCCTTATGATGTTTCCCTCATATGTAACTTTTTGTCTCTTGCTTGCTGCTTTTTAATTTCTCTCTTATCATTACTTTTTGCCATTTTAATTATTGTGTGGTATGGGCTTTTTGTATTGATTTTGTTTGGATCTCTCTGTAACTCCTGGATCTGAATGTCTGGTTCCTTCCCCAAATTAGATATGTTTTCAGCAATCATATGTTTTAAAAAAAACTTTCTTCTTTTGTATTTCTTCTTTTTCTGGTATTCCTATAATTCAAATGTTATCACAGTTGATAATTTCACTGAGTCATTTTAACCTATTAGTTTGTATTGACATCTTTTTTTTTTAATTTGCAGTTGATCATGGTTGCTTTCCATTACTCTGTCTTACAAGTTGTTGATCCATTCTTCTGCTTTGTTTAGTCCACCATTTATTCCCTCAGATATATTTTGAATTTTAATTATTGAGGTATTCATCTCTTACTGGCCCCTTTTTTATATATTATATTTCTTTGTTGAAGGTGCCACTGAGATCATCCATTCTTTTCTCAAGTCCCATGAGTATCTTTATGACCATTACTTTGAGTTATCTATCAGGAATGCATATTGATTACTTCAATTTCATTTAGCTTTTTGCTGCAACTTTGTCCTTTTCCTTCATTTGGATATATCCCCTTGTCTCCTTATTTTGCATAACTTTTTTTCTCTATATTAGGAAACTCAAATATGTCTCCTGTTCTTGGAAGTAGTAGACTTGAAGACGTTCTATAGTGCCCTATAGACAATGTCCCCTATTCATCAGAAGCAAGCACATTTAATGTATCTCTTATTGTTGTTTTTGAGCCACTTTTGCCTTCAGTCCAATTGCTTGCTAGGCCCTTCTTCGGCTGTTGTGTTCAGGGTTTTGTCCCTGTGCTATTAACAGTCCAATCTGTGCTGCTTTGGGCTTGTATTTAAGTCAGACCAGATGATTGAATTCAGCCCATTTGTCAGGACTTTGATCACACCAAACTGCAAGGCAATCTCATTGCTTTGTCCTCTGAGAGGCTTTAGGTGATGGTAGGGCCTGAAGTCAGACCCAGATGTCTGTCCCTGTCTGTTGAGGTTGCAGTGAAACTGAATACAGGGCTCCCTCCTGGTGCCACAAGCTGTGGGGTATTTTCAGGTAGGAAGGGCCAGTAGTTGATTCAGATATGTCCCCAGAACCATTTGTTGGGGCTTAGTTGAACTGCTGTGTGTGCTTATTTTCCCCTCCCTCCAGGGCGTCATTTTGAGGTGGTGCTGGTACTGTCAAAACTGCTTGCAGAATAGGGTATGTCAGGTGCCAAGTTGGAGGGAGTCATCCTGAGGGGTGCAGGTTTTATGGGGAAGTATGCAGGGGAATAAAAAAGATGGAACACACATTCTCAGAAAGGTATGTGTGGATCCCTACTGAGCTGATTGTAGGATAAGACGTGGCTGAATCCACTTTGGAGAGAATCCTGCCTACTGGTGCATATTTATGGTGTGAGTCCACAGCAGATCACACGGGTGGGTGCATGGTATTAGCAAGTTATGTTGAGAGGGTTTGAGCTTGTTCCTGATGGTGTATAGCTATCAATGATTGGAGGGTGTAAAAATGTCGCCTGCAATTTTTTGTTGTTGTTGTTGTTCTTGAAGATGTCTCCTAATGATTCTTGCTCCACCAAAGCTTGTTTGGACATTAATAACTAATCCTTCTTTTTTACCCCAGGCACTTTTTAAGCTGCTACTTCTATGTTGTATCCAAGTGGCATGTCTGTTATGCTGGCTTTTTAAGGGTGAAAACTCAGTTTCCAATTGCCCTCAGGATCTCCGAGTGCTGAGTCTACTGATTTTATAGTTCCAGGTATTAAGACCAATTGATTATAAAAATTTGTGAAGTTAATCCCCTCTGGTTTTCAATGACAAATGTTATGGGGACTCATATTCCCAATGCAGGTCCTCTGTGTCTAGGATGCCTGGTGTGCAGTCTGTTCCTCTCATTTCTTCATGCTTGTGGGGATTCTCCCATCTTTTGTAAGTCTCGCTGATATGTTTAGGGCTATGCCCTTCCTATCATTTTTGATGTGGTTTCCTCTGTACAATTAATTGTAGAGAGTCTGTTCTGCAAGATTTCAGGTAATTCTCTGGGCTAGTTGCACTAACATGGCTGTTATCTAGATGTATCTGTGTGGTAATGTGAGCTTAGGATCCTCTGATTATACCATTTTCCCAGAATCCAGCATTCAGACTTTTTATTTTTCCATTTGTGATTATTTCAAATTATTATTTAAATTACAGTTCATTGACATACAGTGTAATATTAATTTCCAGTGTAGAATTTAGTGATTCATCACTTACATACAACACCCAGTATTAATCACAAAAACTGCCTTTACTAATACCCATCACTTATTTAATCCATCCACTGCCCAGCTCCCCTCCAGTAACCCTTTTTCTTCTTTACAGTTAAAATTATGTTTCTTGGTTTACATCTCTTTTTCCTCCCTATGTTCATCTGTTTTTTTATCTTAAGTTCCACATATGAGTGAAATTGTATTGTATTTTTCCTTTCCAGGTTGACTGATTTTGCTTAGCATAATCTTCTTTAGCTCCATCTACATTATTGCCAACAGCAAGATTTCATTTGTTTTTTATTGCTGAGTAATATTCTATTGTATTTATAAATTTATATTTTTAAATTTATATATATAATTTTCTTTACCCATTCATCACTCAATGGATATTTCAGATCTTTCCAAAATATGGTTATGGTAGATAATTCTGCCATAAACATTGGATTGTGTGTTCCCCTTCATATCAGTATTTTTGTATCATTTGAGTAAATGCCTAGTAGTGTAATTACTGGATTGTAGGGTACTTTTATTTTTTAACAGCTTTTATGGAGGAAACTCCATAGTCTTTTACAGAGTGGGTGCATAAGTTTACATTAACACCAACAGTGTAAGAGGGTTCCCCTTTCTCCACATCCTTGCCAGCACTTGTTGTTTCCTTTCTTATTAATGTTAGCCATTCTGACAGGTGTGAAGTGGTATCTCATTGTACTTTTGATTTGTATTTCCTTGCTGATGAGTGATTTGGGGCCACTGTTTATATTTCTGTTAGCCATTTTTATACCTTCTTTGGAAAAATGTCTATTTGTGTGTTCTACCTGTCTTTAAACTGGATTATTTGGGATTTTGGGGGGTGGCAGGGGTGTTGAGTTTGATAAGTTCTGCATATATTTAGGATACTAACCCCTTATCACATATGTCATTTGCAAATATCTTCTCCCATTCTGAAGGTTGCCTTTTAGTTTGGTTTATTGTTTTCTTTCTTGTGCAGAAGATTTTTATCTTGATGAAGTCACAATAGTTCCTTTTTTCTTTTGTTTCCCTTGCCTCAGGAGACACATCTAGTCAGAAGTGGTTATGGCTGATGTCAAAGAGATTACTGCCTGTGTTCTCCTCTAGGATTTTTATTGATTCCTATCTCATGCTTAGGTCTTTCATCTATTTTTAATTTGCATATAGTATGAGAAAGTGGTCTGGTTTTATTTTTTGCATGTTGCTGTCCAGTATTCCTAACACCATTTGTTGAAGACACTTTCTTTTTATTTTTCCATTGGATATTCTTTCCTGCCTTTTCTATGTTTAGTCTACCATATAGTTGTGGTTCATTTCTGAGTTTTCTATTCTGTTTCACTGAAATATGTGTCTGTGTTTGTCCCAGTACCATACTCTCTTGATCACTATAGCTTTGTCATATAGCTTGAAGTACAGACTTGTGATCCCTCCCACTTTGCTTTCCTTTACCAGTATTGTTTTGGTTATTCAGGGTCTTTTGTAGTACCTTGCAAATTTTAGGATTGGTTGGTCTAGATCTGTGAAAAATGCTGGTGGTATTTTGATAAGCATTGCATTAAATGTGTAGATTACTTTGGTTAGTATAGACATTTTAACGATATCTTTTCTTCCATTTCTTGAGGATGGAATGGTTTTCCGTTTCTTTGTGTCATCTTCAATTTTTTTCATCATCGTTTTATACTTTTCAGAATTGATGTCTGTTAATTTTTTGGCAAGGGTGCCAAACTGTGTACACACACACACACACACACACACACGTTGGAATACTAGTAATAAAAAGGAAAGAATATTTGCCATTCACAATGATGTGGATTGAGCTATGTAGTATTGTGTGAAATGAAATCAGTCAGTCACAGAAAGACCAATACCATATGATCTCACTCATATGTGGAATTTAAGAATCAAAACAAACAAACATAATGGCAAAAAAGAGCAAAAACAAACTCTTGTAATGAACACTGGGTATTGGATGTAAGAATTGAATTATTAAATTCTCCTCAGCAACTCACTTTCCTCCTCCACTCCCGCACCACTTCTCCCTCCTTCTCCTGGGAAAGAGAAGTGACCACTGCAGGTGAGTAGAGAAGCACTCAGTGCCCCTCAGAGAGGACCGTGCCTGCCCCTTTTGAGCCTCTGAGTATGTCCAGACCAGGAGGTTGGATATCCAACATGGCAAAGAAGTAGGGGAACCCAAATTTCCCTCGTTTGAAAAACACAGCAGTGTTGAGGCCATATGACTTTGAATTCCAAGATTCTGGGCTGCAGAGTGACAAAGATGTCTCCAGGGGACCAAGGGGACAACCTGATGGGTCATAGGTGTGTGATTGTGAACCAGAAGAGATAAAATTGGCTGAATAGGCATGGTTGGGAGAGATCCCCTTCTGCAGAGAAACAAAAAGAAGACAAAGAGAGGCTAGGGAAGTGTAAGACTGTATCTGGATAAGAGAAAAACCACGGACCAGGACAGGTAAAGATCCAATCTCTACCTGCAGGACTTTCTCTGGACCGGGGCCAAAGGCTGTGTTCACATATGTGGGGAGGAGGGGAACCAGCCCCAGACTCAGTAACTAGTTCAGAGACACAGTCTGCAATGGGAGAAAGCAATACCTTTCATGGAGTGTTGTGGAAGAAAGTATATAACTGTTCAAAGGACAAAGACTACCTGCGCCCACCACCCACAGTCCATATATCAGCAGCATGGAGCAGCACTTCCTCTGAACCAGAGCACACAGAGCTGGACCTTTTAAGACATTGGGGTTTAAACACTAGCCAAACACTAGGGAGTCGTGGAAGCTGGCAGAGCAGGACAAACCACTTCATTTGTGCCTGCAGCACTGTGAGGACAGCCTGAAGAGTGGTTTTGGACACCCGGTCCGAGGAAGAGAGATTGTGGTGTTACCATTTTTCTCCCCATCCCCAAAAATGTGGGGCTTCAGGGAATGGACAGTAGGACCACAGTGGAGGCAGGACCTGCCTACACTAAACCACTCTCCTCTGCACCTGGTAACTGTGTTATCTACTGGAGTGGGATTGACACTGACCAACCAGACAGTCCCTCCTCCAGAACAGCTCTGCCACTGATTCCAAGGCATCCAGTGGTTATGTGTTTCCTGATTTAATTCTTGGACAATTCTTATATATATATATATATATATATATATATATATATACAATATATATAGAGCTAATATAAATATATATTTCTTCCTTCTCTCCTTATTTGTTTCCTCCTCTAGTCTGGTTGTTCTTTTTGTTGGTTCTTTTAAGCAGACATATTTAATCTATTCTTTTTATACCTGTTCTATATCTCCTTCCTTATTTTCCTCTCTCTCTCTCTCTCTCTCTGGATTAAGCCATATAGTATCTCTGCATGGTCAATTTCCTTTTATTTTCTTTTCCCCCACCTCTGTCATTTCTCTCTTTGTATGGGATAAGACCTCTTCCATCAGCAATGTTCCCACCCATTGTTTTGCTGTAGCTGGTGTTTTGTTTCTATTTTTATTTTCTTGTGTGTTTATTTCCTTTTCCAGGGATACTTCAACAAACAAATCAAAACACACATAGTGGAGGGTCCAAAACATCACTATGAGTATGGACATAAAGCAACTAGAGCCAATACGACAGAGAACAAATAACACACTCCAAAAACCACATCCTGAAGGGCCAGGCTCTGGACAGTGTATGACCCCTGTTTAATATAGTAGTGCTCGCAGGTGCAGGAACAACTTTTAAAACACATATGGAACAGAAAACTAGCCAAAATTTTGAAAATGAAGAATTATCCTCTAAATAAATTCCAGGAATAAATTACAGCTAAAAAACTGATCAAAAAAGATATAAAAAAATATAACTGAAGAAGAATTTAGAATAAGAGTCATAAGGTTAAGCTCTGGGCTTGAAAAAAGCATAGAAGACAGCAGAGAATCTATTTCTGAAAAGATCAAGGAACTAAAAAATAGTCATGATTAATTAAAAATTGCTGTAAATGAGGTGCAAAATAAACTAGAGGTGGTGGCAATGAGGGTTGAAGAGGCAGAGGGGAGAATAAGTGAAACAGAAGATAAAATGATGGAAAAAAATGAAGCTGAGAAAAATATTAAAAAATTCTGGGTCATGAGGGGAGATTTGGAGAATTTAGTGATTCAATGAAACATAATAGTATCTGTATCATAGGAGCTCCACAAGAAGAAAAAGAGAGAAAGGGGCTGAAGGTGCACTTGAACAAATCACAGCTGAGAACATCCCCAATCTGGGGAAGAAACAGACATTGAAATTCAGGAGGCACAGAGAACTCACTTCAGAAGTAACTTGAATCGATCTCCATGACATATCATAGTCAAACTGGCAAAATACAAAGATAAAAGAATTCTGAAATCAGCTAGGAACAAATGAGCCTTAATCGAAAACGGTAGACACAGAATGTTAGTAGCAGACCTATCTACTGAAACGTGGCAGGCCAGAAGGGAATAGCAGGAAATATTCAATGTGATGAATAGGAAAAATATGCAGACAAGGATCCTTTATATAGGAAGGCTGTCATTCAGAATAGAAGGAGAGATAAAGGTTTTCCCAGACTAAGAAAAATTGAAGGACTTCATCACCACTAAAGCAGCCCTACAAGAGATCCTAAGGAGGATTCTGTGAGGAGAATGTTGTCAAAACCACGAAGGACCAGTGACATCACAACAAGCATGAAACCTGCAGATAACACAATGATTTTAAATCCATATATTGCAAAAATAGCACTGCATGTGAATGGACTAAATGCTACAATCAAAAGACATAGGTTATCAGAATAGATTAAAAAAAAAACAAAAAACAAGACCCATCTATTTGGTGTCTACAAGAGACCCATTTTAGACCTGAAGATACCTTCAGATTGAAGTTGAAGGCATGGAGAACCATCTATCATGCTACTGGAACTCAAGAGAAAGCTGGAGTGGCCATACTTATATCAGACAAACTAGTTTAAAGTAAAGGCTGTAACAAGAGATGAAGAAGGGCATTGTATCATAATTACATGGTATATCCATCATGAAGAGCTAACAAGTATAAATGCTTATGCATCCAATTTGGGAACACCCAAATATGTAAAACAATCACAAATAGAAGCAGTCTTATGGATAAGAATGTAGTTACTGCAGGGAACTTTAATACTACACTCACAGCAATAGACAGCTCATCTGGACAGAAAATCAATAGAGAAACAATGGCCCTGAATGATATACTGGACCAGATGGAATTGACAGATATATTCAGAACTTTTCATCCTAAAGCAACAGGATATACTTTTTCTCGAGTGCACATGGAACATTCTCCAACATAGATCACATACAGGGTCACAAAATAGCCCTCAATAAATATTAAAAAATTGAGATCATACCACGCACACTTCCAGATCACAATGTTTTGAAACTTGAAATCAACCACGGGAAAATTTTTGGAGAATCTCCAAATGTATGGAAGTTAAAGAAAATCCTACTAAAGAATGAATGAGTCAACAGGCAATTAAAGGAAAAAATTAAAAATATATGGAGGCAAGTGAAAATGAAAACATGACAGTCCAAGTCCTTTGGGATGCAACGAAGGCAGTCCTTAGAGGAAAATACATTGCAATCCAGGCCTATCTCAAGAAACAAGAAAAATCTCAAATACAAAATCTAACAGCACACCTAAAGGAACTAGAAGCAGAACAACAAAGAAACCCCAAGGCCAGCATAAGAAGGTAAGTAATAAAGATCAGGGCAGAAACAAATAATAGAATCAAAAAACAATAGAACAGATCAATGAAACAAAGAGTTGGTTTTATGAAAAAATAAACAAAATTGATAACCCCCTAGCCAGACTTCTCAAAAAGAAAAGAGAGAGGACCCAAATAGATGAAATCACGAATGAAAATGGATTTATAAAAACCAATCCCTCAGAAATACAAGGAATTATCAGAGAATACTATGGAAAATTATATGCCAACAAACTGGAAAATCTGGAAGAAATAGGCAAATTCCTAGACACTCAAACACTACCAAAACTCAAATTGGAAAAAAAAATAGAAAATTTTATCAGACCCATAACTAGTGAAGAAATTGGCTTCCCTGGGGAATTCTACCAGCTATTGAAAGCAGAGTTAATACTATTTTCTCAAACTGTTCAAAAAATAGAAACGGAAAGATAGCTTCCAGTCTCATTCTATGAAGGCAAACCAGAAAGAGACCCCCCCCCCAATGATAATTACAGGACAATACCCCTGATGAACATGGATGCAAAAAATTTCAACAAGATACTAGCACATCAAATTCAACAGCATATAAAATGAATTATTCACCATGATTAAGTGTGGTTCATTCCTGGGCTGCAAAGCTGGTTCAATATTCACAAATCAATCAATGTGATACATCACATTAATAAAAGAAAGGATAAGAACCATATGATCTTGTCAAAACATGCAGAAAAAGTGACAAAATACAGCATCCTTTCTTGATAAAAACCCTCAAGAAAGTAGGGATAGAAGGATAATACCTTGAGATCATAAAAGCCATATATGAAAGACCCAACACTAATATCATCCTCAATGAGGAAAAACTGAGAGCTTTTCTCATGAGATCAAGAGCACACAGGGATGTCCACTCTCACCACTGTTGTTTAACATAGTGATGGAAATCTTAGCATCAGCAATCAGACAACAAAATGAAATAAAAGGCATCCAAGTTGTCAAAGAAGTCAAACTTTCACTTTGTGCAGACAACATGATGCACTACATGGAAAACCTGAAAGATTCCATGAAAAGTCTGCTACAAATGATACATGAATTCAGCCAAGTTGAAGGGTTCAAAATCAATGTACAGAAATCAGTTGCATTTCTATACACTAATAATGAAACCACATAAAGAGATCTCAATAAATTGATCCCATTTACAATTGCACCAAGAAGCATAAAATATCTAGGAATAAACCTAACCAAAGATGTAAAAGATCTGTATGCTGAAAAGTATAGAAACCTTATGAATAAAATTTAAAAAGACATAGGAAATGGAAAAAAATCATGCTCATGGATTGGAAGAATAAGTATTGTTAACATATCAATATTACCCAAAGCTATCTACACATTCATTGCAATCCCTATCAAAATTGCACCAGCATTCTTCTCAAAGCTAGAACAAGCAATCCTAAAATTTCTATGGAAACACAAAAGACCACAAATAGTCACAGTTATGTTTAAAAAGAAAACCAAAGCAGGAGGCATCACAATCCCAGACTTAAGCCTCTACCACAAAGCTGTAATCATCAATACAGTATGGTATTGGCACAAAAACAGACACATAGACTGATAAAATAGAATAGAGAACCCAGAATTGGACCCACAAATGTATGGCCAACTAATCTTTGACAAAGCAAGAAAGAATATCCAATGGAAAAAAAGTCCCTTTAAAAAATGGTGCTGGGAGAACTAGACAGCAAAATGCAGAAGAATGAAACTGTACCACTTTCTTACACCATACACAAAAATAAACTCAAAATGGATGAAAGACCTAAATGTGAGACAGGAAAGCATCAAAACCCTAGAGGACAAAGCAGGCAACAACCTCTTTGACCTCAGCCGCAGCAATGTTTTGCTTGACACATCTCCAAAGGCAAGGGAATTAAAAGCAAAACTGAACTCTCGGGACCTCATCAAGATAAAAATCTTCTGCACTGCAAAGGAAACAATCAAAAAAACTAAATGGCAACTGACGGAATGGGAAAAATTATTTGCAAATGGCATATCAGATAAAGGGTTAGTATCCAAAATCTATAAAGAACTTACCAAACTCCACACATGAAAACCAGATTATCTAGTGAAGAAATGGCCAGAAGACATGAATAGACACTTTTCCAAAGAAGGCATTCAGATGGCCAACAGACACATGAAAAGATGCTCAACATCACTCATCATCAGGGAAATACAAGTCAAAACCACACTGAGATACACGTCACGCTGGTCAGAGTGGCTAAAATGAAAAAATCAGGAAACAACAGATGTTGGTGAGGATGTGGAGAAACAGAAACCTTCTTGCACTGTTGGTAGGAAAGCAAACTGGCACAGCTGCTCTGGAAAACAGTGTGGAGGTTCCTCAAAAAATTACAAATAGAACTACCATACAACTCAGCAATAGCATTACTAGGAATTTATCCAAAAGATACAGAAGTGCTGATCCATAGGGGCACATGTGCCACAATGTTTATAGCAGCACTTTTAACAATAGCCAAGTTATGTAAAGAGCCTAAATTTCCATAAACCAATGAATGGTTATAGAAGATGTGTTTTATTTATACAATTGAATGCTACTTGGCAATGAGAAAGGATGAAATCATGCCATTTGCAGCAATGCGCATGGAATTGGAAGGTATGCTGAGCAAAATAAGTCTGTCAGAGAAAGACAGATATCATATGTTTTCACTCATATGTGGATCTTGAGAAACTTAACAGAAAACCATGGGTGAAAGGAAGGGGAAAAATAGTTACAAAGAGAGAGGGAGGAAGACAAGCCATAAGAGACTCTTAAATATAGCAAACAAACTGAAGATTGATGGGGGGTGGGGGACAAGCGAAAATGGGTGATGGGCATTAAGGAGGGCAGTTGTTGGGATGAACACTGGGTGTTTATGTAAGCGATGAACCATGGGAATCTACCCCGAAAACCAAGAGCACACTTTACACACTGTATGTTTGCCAGTTTGCCAATAAATTATATTTACAAAAAGAAATCTTGATTGTTTTCAGTCATTGGCAAATGTTGTGATTAACATTTGCATACAGGTCTTTACATAAACATATGTCATCTAAAGTGTTGAGTTAGTACGTAGAAGTGTGATTGCTGGATCATGTGGTAACTATCTTTACTTTATTGGAAACTGAGAAACTGTCCTTCAAAGTTGCTGTACCATTTTAAATTCCCAGAAGTAATGAATAGAGTTTCTGTTGTCTCCATCCTCATCAGCAACTGGTATTGTCATATTTTTGGGTTTTATTCATATTAGTAGGTGTGGAGTGGTATCTATTTTTTATTTTTATTTTAATTTTCATAATAATAATTGATTTTGGACATCCTTTCATATGTTTACTTGCCATATGTAATTTTTGGGGGGGTGTCTGTTTAGATATTTTTTTCCCATTTTTAATTGGGTTGTTTGTTTCTTATTTTTGAGTTTTAAGAATTCTTTGTATATTTTGGAAAGAAGTACATTAACAGGTGTATATGTGCAAATATTCACTTCCAATCTGTTTGCATTTTCACTCTGTTAACAGCATCTTTTGCAGACCAGAGGGTTTAAATTTATCAAAGTCCAGCATATCATTTTTTTAATGGGTAATGCTTTGTGTGTTGTATCTAAAAACTCAACTCATCACCAAACCCAAAGTCATGCAGATTTTCTAATGTCTTTTTCTATATATTTTTTAACCCTGGAATTTACATTTATTTGTATATAACATTTTGAGTTAGTTTTTGTGTAAAATGTGTGGTCTGTGGCTAAGTTAAATTTGTATGGATGGATATACACTTGTTACAGAACTATTTCTTGAAAATAACTATCCTTTCATTATTGAATTGCCCTTTACCTTTACTTACATTCAGTTGGATATATGTATAAGGTTTTGGTAAGTCTATTCTGTTCCATTGGTCTATGCATCTGCTTTCACCATTATTACACTGTTTTGCCTACTATAGCTTTATATTAAGTCTTGATATAAGGTTGTCTAAGATCATTAACTATCTTATACTTTTTCAAAATTATATTGATTATACTAGGGCTTTGGCATTTCAATGTACATCTTAGCAGCAGGTTGTCAACTTCTACAAAACATCTACTGGGGTTTTGACTGATACTGTGTCATATATATTATATATTACATATATATAAAAACTATAATTTGATAGTAATGAAAAATAATATTGGCTTTAATTTCCACATATATAAAGAACTTAAAAAAACTCAACATCCAAAAAACAAGTAATCCATTTAAGAAATAGCCACATGATATGAACAGACATTTTTTTCAATGAAGACAGCCAGATGGCCAACAGACACATGGAAAGATGCTCAGCATCACTCATCATCAGGGAAATACAAATCAAAATAACAATGAGATATCACCACCCACCAGTTAGAATGGGTAAAGTAACAACACAGGAAACACCAGATGTTAGCAAGGATGTGAAGCAAGGGGAACCATCTTACATTATTGGTGGGAATGCAAACTGGTGCAGCCTCTCTGGAAAATAGCATGGAGATTCATCAAAAAGTAAAGAAAATATATACAAAATAAAATAAAATAAAATAAAATAAAATAAAACTACTCTATGACCCAGCAATTACACTACTAGATATTTACCCAAAGGGTACAAAAATCTAATTCAAAGGAGCACATGCACTCCTTTATAGCAGCATTATCAACAATAACCTAATTATGGAAAGTGCTCAAATGTCCATTGACTGATGAAAGGATAAAGAAGATGTGGTGTACATATACAATGGAATATTACTTAGCCATCAAAAAGAATGGCATCTTGCCATTTTAAGTGACTTGGATGGAGCTAGAGTGTATTATGTCAACAGAAATAATTCAGAGAAAGACAAATACTATATGATTTCACTCATGTGGAACTTAAGAAACAAAACAGATGAACATAGCAGAAGGGGAAAGGAAAAGGAGGAAGGAAACTATAAGAGACATTTTTTTAAATGTATATAAAATTTTTTAAATGTTTATTTATTTTTGAGACAGAGAGAGAGCAAGAGTGGGGTAGGGGAAGAGAAAGAGAGAGTCACAAAATTGGAATCAGGTTTCAGGCTCTGAGCTGTCAGCACAGATCCCAACATGGAGCTTGAACTCAAAGCCATGAGATCATGACCTAAGTTGAAGTTGGACACTTAAATGACTGAGCCACCCAGGCGCCTCAAGAGACCCTTAACTATACAGAACAAATTGAGGGTTGTTGGAGAGGAGGTGGGTGGGGGATGGGCTAAAAGGGTGATGAGTATTAAGGAGGCCACTTGTATTGAGCAGTAGGTGTTATATGTAAGTGACGAATCTCTAAATTCTACTCTGAAGTCGATATTAAACTACATGTTAACTAACAAGAATTAAAGTAAAAATTTGAAAATAAATAAATAAATACATAAATAAAAGGAGCCAGGATATTTTCCTGTGCCTACTGTTCTAGGCAAAAATTCTTTATGATATTTTTCGGAAATCTAAATATTTTTTCCAAATCCTAAATCTAACCCTGCTCCCCACAAAAAGTGAGGAAATTAGGAAAACTGTTACAGTATTATCAATATCCTTTAAGAAGTAAAACCTAACAAACAATATAGTATAGTTCAAGGTAATCATTACCACTGATATCACACAGAAAATAAACATTGGATGTACTTTCAGAGAGGAATATTAAGGCTGGCCATTTTTGGGAGGGAACTCTGGTTATGATATAATCATTGTCTTGCTTATGGTCATCATTTCTGTTAAATAGAGAACTTTTATTTACCTCATTGATATTAATTCATCTTTGTGTACAGCAATCCACAAAATAAAAGCTGTTTTCCCTGAACCCCTCCAAAATCAATCAATCAATCAATCAATCAATCGAATTTCCAATTGTTAACTGCTTGGATATAAGAATACATACCAATAATACTTTTTTTTAATGATAAGTAACCCCTTAATAGTGATATAATGGGATTGTTAAAAAAATATATTAATTCAAGACAAGGCAAGGAAAGAGGACAGGAAAGAACAAACTGATGGGAAAATTTAAAAAAAATAGCAAGATAGTAGACTTCAGCCAAACCAATTCGATTATTATATTAAGCATAAAAAGTAAAAATACTCAAAAAGCAGAAATTGTCATATTGGATAAAAATGTAAAGCCCCAGTACTTATTTTTCATGTAACTGGAAGTTTTATATCTTTTGACCACTTTCATCCAGTTTCTGCACCCACCATCCCTGCCTCTGGTAAGCACACAAATCTGTTCTCCTTTACTATGTTTTTTTTTTTTTATTCCACACTTGAATTATGGCATAAGGCATTGGTCTTTGTGGGACTTATTTCACTTAATACAATGTCCTTAAGATCCATCCGTTTTGTTATAAGTGGATGCATTTTCTCCTTTTTTGAACTTATGGTAGTCATTTTATAATATATGTAAATGAATTCTTGATGCTGTA
This sequence comes from Herpailurus yagouaroundi, assembly GCF_014898765.1. Lineage (NCBI taxonomy): Eukaryota > Metazoa > Chordata > Mammalia > Carnivora > Felidae > Herpailurus > Herpailurus yagouaroundi. Next base: position 2,018,900 of record NW_024420424.1, on the reverse strand, counting down.
TGCCTTAAACTTCTACAATGTTTGTATGCCAATTATATATTAATAAATTTAGAGAAAAATATGAAACCCAATTATGTGTTGTATGAAATAACCTAATTTTACATAAAATTATTTAGGTTTATTAAAAAATTAAAGGCTAGAAAAATATAATCAAAACACTAATCAATGTTAAGCTGAAATATCTTATATTAATATCAGATAAAATAGACTTCAGAACATGAAATAGAGGGTTTTTTCATATCAATACAAATATTAAGTTATTAAAAAGCATAACAATCCTGAAAGTGTATGTATCTAAAATATAGCTACAAAATATGGAAGACAAACAAAGCCACAATTATAGCTTGAGTCTTCAGCTTCCATTTTAGTAATTGATACAACATTTAGACAATCAATAAGGTTATAGAAGGCTTGAACAACAGTATCAATCAGGTTGATCTAATTTATATTTATGTAACACTCCATTCAATATCAACAAAGTACATGTTATATTTTTCAAATATATTAAAATTGAATACATACCTACTTAAATTATCAAAACATTTAAACATGTACCACTCCAAATCATAAGCATGTTCACCATACATTGTGAAGACCAATTTAAGAGCACAGTTTATAAAATGGTATACTCTCCACCACAAACTTGTGTATAGCTAAGTTACTCAATCTCTCTGATATATTGGAGACAAAAACAAGTTTTTTAACCAGATTTTTATTAATACTAAAGAAAACAATGCATGTAAAGGGCTTAGCATTTCTGTAGCTATAAGGTCTTATTATTATGCAGACATTTAACAAATTAAATTCAAAGCAGAGAAGTAATGCCAGAATAGTGTGGGGTTAAAAACTACAACTTTTGCATTTTTGTCTCATCATCAAATGAACTGAGCAATAGAGATGCCTTAGCGGATGATGGATTGGTGAATTACTTTTGTGTTAATAATTCAATTAAATTCATAGAATTTGTGTATCCAAGATACTGTATAATGAAGAGCAACAAACAGGTAAATGAGTTTAATGAAGGTAGTATTCCATAAGACCTCCTGCTTATCAAGTACTCCATAATATGGGACTCTTTATTGTAATAGTCCTGACATAGTTCCTGAGTGGTTTTTTTATTAAGCCCAAAAAGGACTTCTTAAACATGACTTAGCCCATCCTAAGTCAGAATTTTATGTGATTTTAATGCATATCATTATAGACTGTAAAATGTGGAAGGTAAAAATAAAGTTCTGATATTTATCCCTAGTCTTTCTTCAATAAGAAACCAAGAAGATCACATCAGCTTTTTAGGTAAAGGTAATACCTCTGTTAGGCATCCTATGTTACAGATTCTGCCAGGTGGTTCCATGTTTTGCCCTCTGTCCCTGCCTCCTTCCTACTCTTGATAACATGGATATAATACTAGACCAAACTGCCATTTAAACTATAATGTGACCTTGATAATAGAAGCCATGTACTAAGAAATGGAACAAAAAGATTAAAAGAACCTGTGTCTATGATAATTGGAGACACAATATCAGCCCTGGGTACCTACACCAAAGTTTTGTGCCTTGTATTCTATTGCCATCAACATATAGACACAATTAATTGTCTCATATTTTAAAAAAAAACTTATTTTTTTAATGTTTATTTTTATTTATTTTTTGACAGACAGAGAGACAGAGCATGATCGGGGGAGGGGCAGATAGAGAGGGAGACACAGAATCCAAAGCAGGCTCCAGGCTCTGAGCTGTCAGCACAAAGCCCAACGCGGGGCTTGAACTCACAGACTGTGAGATCATGACCTGAGCCAAAGTCAGATGCTCAACCAACTGAGCCACCCAGGCGCACCTAAAAAAAAAAAGTTCTTAAGGAAGAATTTAACTTACAGTTATGAATAAATGAAAAGAGAAAATTCCGGCCTCATACAGAGCTCTTGCTCCTCTCTTATCTCTTCCCTTCTTTTCACAGTTATGTTTTTGACAGAGTTGGCTATACTTATGGACTTATCTTCCTCACCTCCAATTTATGCAACCCAATAAAAAGTATTTTTTTAATTATTCGCGCCCTTACAAATTTTTAGAAAGTTTTTTTTAATTCCAGTTAGTTAACATAGAGTATTATATTAGTTTCAGATGTAAAATATAGTAATTTAATAATTCCATATATCGCCCAGTAGTTATCATGACAAGTATGCTCCTTAGACTCCATCGACTAATTAATCTATCTCCCCACAACCGTCCCTTCTGGTAACCATCAGTTTGTTCTCTATAATTCAGAGTTTGGCTTTGTTTTCTCTCTCTCTCTCTCTCTCTCTCTCTCTCTGTCCCTTTCTATCTTGCTCAGTCCCCCCCCTTTTTTTTTGACAGCCCTTGCAAATCTTAATATGAAAAAATTAGAGGGTAGGACTGAATTGACAAGCTGAAGTCCTTTAGCTTGGAATATTTGCATATATATATATATATATATATATATATATACACACACACATATATTATATATTTATATTTGTATATATATACACATATATATTTTTATATATACATACATATATATATATATATTCAAAACTGCTAACAGTTCCAAATATCCATGAAATTTTTAAAAGTTATTCATTTGCAAATATTTGATGAGTATTTATAGGCCTACATATAACTCTATAGGAAGGAAGGGAGTGGGTGTGAAAAGGAGTTACCAGCTGGCTTCCACTTTGGAATAGGATGCCTGTCTGGCAGGACAGCTTTAGAAATGCTTTCAGAAGTGAACCATCCAGACCTACTGGTCAAGCTCATTCACCAGAGCATGTGACCTGAACTTGTGGGTTGGGAGTGCAGGCACGTGGTGTGTCCTATGTGGTCAATCCTTGGTGACAACATGGGTTCCAGAGGCAAGAAACAAGAGACAGGTTGCATGAGCGCGAGGCAGGGCCTTTGGGCCACAGGAAGGACTGGGGCAGCCCCTTTGGTGGTTCCCTAAGGTGCCCATGGCTTGGCTCTCTGTCATTTCCAGGGCCACTCTGGTTAGAAATTGAGGCATGCACACAGATGTGGGGAGGCGCATACTCAGTCCAAACACAGGGTAACGTCCTTGAGGTCTTTAGATGCAATTCTATTTGGCTTAGTTTGCCATCTTCCTCTTTCCATGAGAAAAATGTCTGATTATTCCCAATTCATGTCTCAAAGGAACAGCATCAATTTTTTTATTCCTCTCACTTTGCCTTTAGGAATCAACATGAATATATTTTAGAACAACTCTGTAAGGAAAGCCAAATTTTCAGCATGCTCACAAACCAGGAAATGTAACCTCTTACACAGCAAAGTTCACTTTTGTAGGTTTAAATTGTCCCCTGAGCAAATAAAATTCTGTTCCTAGAACCTGTATATATCTTATGACTCGCTTCCTGTTACCAGTCCCTAAATCTTACCTAAAGGAGTCATTAAAATGGAAGAATGTTAACCAGCAGATGGGTCTCATTCTCCTGTGTCTGGTAGTGTGCATGTTTCTAGTTGGATGAATGGCAGTGGTTCTCACTCATTCCTTCCAGATTCCATTTGACACAAGTCTACAGCTGTGTGCAGCAGAGACCTGTCATGATTTCTGAGTTGTTCCTTCAGCAGTGATTCCCTCTTTCTTCTTTTTTTAATGTTTATTTATTTTATTTTTGAGAGTGAGAGACAGACCGTGAGTGTGGGGAGGGCAGTGAGAGAGGGAGACACATTGTGTGTGTGTGTGTGTGTGTGTGTGTGTGTGTGTGTGAGAGAGAGAGAGAGAGAGAGAGAGAGACAGAGAGAGAGAGAGAGAGAGAGTGTGTATACATGCATATATACCACTTCTTTATCCATTCATCAATTGATGGATGCTTGGGCTGCTTCCATATCTTGACTATTGTAAATAATGCTTCTATAAACTTAGGGATGCACAAATCTCCTTAAGTCAGTGAGACGCCAGGCCACGGAATGTTTCCTCCAAAGAGAGAAGTGATCACAGAACCTGAAAGAACATGTTTGTTTAATGTTGAAACCCTTTGTCTTGGATTATCTTTCAGGAATATCCTTGGATTCTGAGTGCACAGCCAATACCAAAGAAATTACTGCCAGTGATTTCTCCTAGAATTTTCATGGTTTCAAGTCTCACATTTAGGTGTTTGATCTCTTTTGAATTTATATTGGTGTACGGTGTAAGAAAGTGGTCCAGTTTAATTCCTTTGCATGTTGCTGTCCAGTTTTCCCGAGACCATTTATCAAATAGACTGTCTTTTCTGACTGTATATTCTTTTCTGTTTTGTTGAAGATTAATTGACCACAGAGTTGTTGGTTCATTTCTGGGTTTTCTATTCTTTTCCACTGATGTAGTTTTATCAATTTCATTTATATTTTCAACTAGATCCTGATGGCCTCAATCTGTTCTAATATATTTTTTTAGTTTCTATATCATTTACTTCTGCTCTAATCTTTATTTCCTTTCTTCTGATAGATTTACGGGTTTTTTTGTTTGTTTGTTTTTCATTTTCTTGCTCCATTAGGTATAAGGTTAGGTTGTTTTTCTGAGTTTTTTCTTGCTTTTGAGGTGAGCCTTTATTGTTATAAACAGCCCTCTTACAATGAAAAAAAAAGTCATTACAATGAAAATACCTTTACAATGGTAAAAAATGATGCATGTTATGACTTCGATCTTCTTGAATATGTTGAGATTTGTTTTGTGTGCTAATACATGATCTATTCTGGAGAATGACCCACGTGTGTTTGAAAATAATATGGATTCTACTTTTCTAGGTTGGAATGTTCTGAATATATATATTCTAGTGAGTCATTCAAAACCATTATTTCCTTTTTGATTTTCTGTTTAAATTGTACATCCATTGATATAAATGACATTTTAAAGCCCCATTCTATTGTTGTATTATTATTGATTATTTTATATTTGTTATTAATTATTTTATGTATTTAAGTGTCTCTCTGTTGGGTGCATAAATATTTGCAATTATCTTATTTTCTTGTTGGATTGTCCCCTTTATTATTGTATAGTGTCCTTCTTTGTGTCTTGTTAGTCTTTGTTTTAAGGTCTAGTTTGGCTGATATAAGTAATGCTACTCTAGCTTTCTTTTGACATCCATTTGCATGACATATGTTTCCCCGTTCCCCCACTTTCAATATCCAGGTGTCTTTGAATCTAAAATGAATCTCTTGTAGGCAGCATATGTTGGGTGGTTTTTTCTTTTTCTTTTTCTTTTTATTCAATACTTTATTTGCTTTGAGTGAGAGAGAGAGAGAGAGAGAGAGATAGAGTGCAAGTGGGGGAGGGGCAGAGAGAGAGGAAAAGAAAGAGAGTCCTGAGCAGGCTTCATGCTATCAGCATGTAGCCTGATGCCAGACTTGATCTCATGAACCATGAGTTCATGACCTGAGCTGAAACCAGGAGTTAGACACTTAATCAACTGAGCCACCCAGGCACCCAGGTCCTGTTTTACTAACCATTCCATCACCTTAGGTCTTTTGATTCGAGTATTTAGCCCATTTACATTCCAAGTAATTACTGATAGGGGAGCCTGAGTGGTTGGTTAAGCAGCCATCCCTTGGTTTCAGATCAGGTCATGATCTCACAGTTCGTGAGTTCAAGCCCCACATTGGGCTCAGCACTGACAATGTGGATCCTGCTTGGGATTCTCTTTCCCTCTCTCTGCCCCTCCCCCACTCATGCTCTCTGTTTCTTTCAAAATAAATAAATATATTTTAAAAAACAAAGTAGCAGGGCACCTGGGTGGCTCAGTTGGTTAAGCGTCTGACTTCAGCTCAGGTCATGATCTCACAGTCTGTGAGTTTGAGCCCTGCATCGCGCCCTGTGCTGACAGCTCAGAGCCTGGAGCCTGCTTTGGATTCTGTGTCTCCCTCTCTCTCTGCCCTGCCCCTGCTCATGGTCTGTCTCTCTCCCTCTCAAAAATGAATAAATATTAAAAAAGTAATTATTGATAGATTTGTATTTATTGTCATTTCATTATCTGTTTTGTGGTTTGTATCTGAAGATTTTCTGAAACTTTTTTTGTATTTCTTGGTTTCCTGATTTTCATTAGTTATATATTTGGATTTGGATTTCATTCTCTTTATTGTTGCATTTTTATTAGTGTTTTTTGATATATGGTTACCATTAGGTTTATATATACCGTCTTCAGTATATATCTGTCTATATTAAGTTGATGGTAATTTCATTTTGAACCTATTATTTATTCCTCTTTTCCCCACATTTTAGGTATATTTTACATCTTTCTATTTTGTGAGTTCCTTGAGTGTTTTTTTTTACATAAATATTCATTTTTACTACTTTTTTTTGTTTCATGCCATCATCCTGTGGTCTCTGCTTTCCACTCAAATTCCTCTTTAACATTTCTTGTAGAACCGGTTTAATGATCATTATCTCCTTTGGGTTTTGCTTTTCTTGGAAACTATTTATCTGTCCTTATATTCTGAATGATAGCCTTGTTAGATAGAGTATTCTTAGCCACGTATTTTTTTTCCATTACACGCTTTGAATATATCATTTCACTCACTTCTGTTTGCAAAGTTTCTGTTGAAAATCTCCAGCTAGTCTTATGGATTTTCCCCTGTAAGTTACTGTCTTCTTTGGAATTACTACATTTAAGGATTTTTCTCCCCCCCCCTGCTTTTTGTTTTGCAAATTTCACTACAATATGTGTTGGTGTGTGTCTGTTTTTGTTGATTTAGATGGCACTTCTCTGTGGCTCCTGGATCTGGGTATCTGTTTCTTTCCCCAGATTAGGGAAGTTTTCAGCTACATTTTTTTAAAATAAAATTTCTGCCCCCTTTTCTCTCTCTTCTTCTTCTAAGAATTTTATTCTATGCATATTTTTATATTTGATGGAGTCACTGAGTTCCCTATGTTTATCCTCATATAAAAATATCCTTTTAGCTCTCTTTTTTCAGCTTTATTACTTTCCTTTACTCTGTCTTCTAGGTCACTAATTTTGTCCTTTGCTTCTTCCATCAAATGTGTTTCTTATTTTGATTATTGAGCCCTTTATCTCTGCTATGTTTTTTTTTCTGTGATATGTTATTCCTTTTCTCTGTGTTAAGCATCTTACTCATGTCTTCCTCTCTTTTCTATAATCCAGCAAGTGTCCTTACAATCATTGCTTTAAATTTCTATCAGGCATGTTACTTATATCTGTTTTGTATAAGTCTCTGGCCATGGCCTTGTCCTATTTTTCATTTGGGACAAATTTCTCTGTCTTCTCATTTTGCCTGCCCCTCTGTGTTTATTTCTCTGTGTTAATAAAGTCAGCTATGTCCTCTACTCTTGAACATAATGAATTTATGAAGAAGAGGTCCTAGAGTGACTTTCAGTGCAGAGTCTCCTATTCACCGGAAACTGGCACTTCAGGAGATCATCCTATGTGTTTTCTTTATGTCCTATTGCTAATGTGTCTTAGTTACTTTTCCTTTTAGTGTAGTCATCTGCATTGACTCTGCCTGTTGTGGGATGTGCTTTATCTCTTTGGTGTCACTGGGACCCAGGCAGGCCAGCTTTGTGAAGGCATGTCTGCCAGCAAACTTCAGAGGGAGGTAATAGTGTTAAGAAAATTTGTGCTGAGCCACTAGTCTTATGCAAGATCCTTGGTACCACTGGGGTATCTGGGCTCTGTTAGCTGACACAGCCTGGGGTTCAAGGTTGGGTGGGTCATGTAATGATGGCTGGGCACAGCTGGGCTCAGAGTATGAAGTGACTGGGAGCATATGATTGAGCACATCCTTGCATCTGGGTGTGTTATGTGGTGGCAGTTGTGTGTCCAGCAGCTGGGTGTTTCATGGGGATGGCTTTAACAAAATTTTCCCTGAACCCAGGCTGAGGCTAGCAGGCTTGGAGTCAGCAAGTCCTCAGGATAACTCTTGGTGTGGAACATAGCTAGAAGGTTGGGAGCAAGTATCTGTGCAGCTTTGCCTCCCAAAGATGACTCTGTGTTTATTCTGTGGGGTATGGAATGAAAATGTCATCTTACCAGCTCCTTAGATTTGCCCCAACACACTCTGAAATTAGTATGAAAATATCTGCCTCTTATTTATTCATGGCATTGTGCAAACTGCTATTTTTATATTGCCTCTCCATGCTGGCTGCTGTTGAAGACTCTAGGTCTGGAGTTCTCTCTTGTACAGCAAGAAAACAGGATGCAGGATTAAAAATGCAAGAGAGGCTAATGTCCAGGAGGAAACAAGAGCCCCAGGTAAAGGTCCTTGCTCTGTTTTTATTAGGAACAGAAAGCTTACAAACATGGTGATGGATGTGCACAAAGAGTCAATGGAATTGTGAACATAAACTCATGGGTGTGAAGGAATGCAGGTTTTGAAGATATGCAATGTTAGTGGTTTGGGTCAATACAAAACAAAATCCTGGTGCCAGGCAGAGGTTGTTTACAGCAGACATGAGGCCCCACCTCTGTTTACCTAAACTGGCCTAGGGGACAAGAAAGACAGAGCGTGCTACCTCAGGGTCAACAAGGCATCTTTCTTTTGCTAATTAGCTCTGCTCTGGGCAACTTTGCCCCCTTGAGGTGAATAGGCCTATTTACCTGTTTACCTAATTTGGTCCTTCCTTTCTGTGAAAGCAGTTTTCTGCTATTATACTAAGTTGGGGGGCATTTCCACCTTGACTACCTAATCTTGTTTACCTCATCTTGGGTGTTTTCATCCTGAGATTACCTATTCCTATACCTTTGTCCTATACTGGGACCTTTGCCCCATTTACCTATACTGGGGGCCTTTGCCCCATTTACCTATAGTTATTTACCTAATCTTGTTTACCCAAACTTGGGTGTGTACATCTTATGGCTTTCTAATTCTTTATGCCTTGTTAACACCTTGGTGCAAGCTCAGGGAATTACTTAGCTTATTCCCCACAAGCTGCTATCTCTCAAAGGGGGCAACTCAGCTGTCCCTCACTCTCTGGGTTTATCCAGTTTTGAGTTAGCTAATTTTTAAAGGTACACACAGTTTCTGCAGTCTCCCACAGCCTTGTTAAGACTAGTAAGCACACGCTACCCCTACACTTTTCACCTGTCTTGCTAAAGTTGGTGGGCATACTCAGACCACACAGGGGAATTTCCTTGATCATCTGCTATATTGGTCAAGAATCTTGCATTCCTGATTCCCATAGGACTGTAACAATCAGAAACATAATTCTTGGCAGGCTACCATGTCCAAGGCATTGCACAGACACAGGACTATAACACATCACTACCTTGGCTAAGGGATGCTTTATTTTTGCTTTCCTTAGGCTTTGCCAAAACTTGCTGGTACTTCCCAGGGGGGTGTATACCCTAGTCTGGAGCTTCAATTTTCACATCTATTGCCAAGAGAGAAACCTTCAGATGGCCTGGCCTGGAGGTTAACAGGTTATATGGCTGTAGTCCCATGTGACTGTATATTTTTGCATACTTTAAAAGCTGCAACCTGAGAGTAAGACTTCTAATAAGCCTGAAACTAGGAGCTGGCTGAGATCCCTTCCTTCATAAGACTGACAAGTCTTGGCACACCCACAAATTTTAGAACATATCAAGAATAAATCAGACTGCTTACACAATCACAAAGGCTCAAGAGACAAGCAAGAGCTAGGGAAAGGTTGAATGACAAGTGTCATCACCTACACAAGGCCAAACCTTCAAGGTTGGGAAAGTCATCATTTTGCCTAATATGTGGGAAGAAACATACAGAGAAGAGAAAACTGAAGAAACTGACTAATATGTTTCAAACTAAAAAAGCAAATTAAACTTTAGAAAAATACAATCTTAATAAAATAATAGTTTACCTGATTTCAAGTTTTGGTCACAAAGATGCTTATATAAATTGGGGGAAGAATGGATGAACACACTGAAAACTTCAACAAAAAGAGAAAATACAGTAAACTACTATGCTGAAGTCACAGAGCTGAAAAATGCAATAAGTGAACTAAAATACACTAGAGAAGTTAAATAGCAGACTAGGTAATGTAGAGAGAAAGATTAGTGAACTAGGAACAGGTCAGTGTTACTCACCAATACGGAACAACAACAACAACAGCAACAACAACACAAGAATTCTTAAAAAATGAAGATAACTTAAAGGACTAATGGGATAATGTCAGGTGTAAAAAAAACATTTTCATCTTAGGGGTCCCAGAGGAGAAGGGTTAGAGAAAATGCCAGAAAAATTTACTTAAAGAAATGAAGGCTAACAAATATTTGTAATACGAGGAAAGAAACAGACATCCAGATCCTGGAAGCACAGACAGTTCCCCATAAGATAAAATCAAAGATATCTATGCTAAGATGTGTAATAATAAAATGTCAAAAGTTAAAGAGAATCTCAATAGCATCAAAAGAAAAACAACTTGCTACTATAAGAAAACCCTCAAAAGACTATCAGCAGATAGTTTGCATGTTGGAAGGGAAAGAGTAATACGATATATTCAAAATGCTGAAAATAAAATAAAAGCAAAAGCAAAAACTTCCAATAAGAATAGTCATTTATAATTGAAAGACAGGTAAAGTGTTCCAGAAAATCAAAAGCTAAAGGAGTGTATTACCACTGAACGGGACTTACAGTAAATGTTAAAGTGACTTCTTTAAGCTTAAAAGAAAGAACACTAATTAGTAACAAGAAAATATGCAGAAGAATAAAAAAAGGAAATAAAAATACTTTGAGAAAAATAAAAATGGAATACAACATATCAAATTCTATAAGATGCAATAAAAACACTTCTAAGAAGGAAGTTCATAACAACGTAAGCCTACTTCAATAACCAAGAACACTTTCAAATAATAAATCTAGCTCTACACCTAAAGAAAAAGAACAAATGCAGCCAAAGAAGGAAGGAAATATCAAAGATCAGAAATAAATGAATTACAGTTTCAAAAGACAATAGAAAAGATAAATGAAACTGAAACCTGGTTCTTTAAAAAAATGGACAAATTTGTAGCTAGACTAACCAAGAAAAAATACAGAGAGCTCAAATAAGGAAAATGAGAAATGAAAGAGAAGCTACAATTGACACTTTTAAAACACCAAATATTATAAAAGACTACTATGAACAATTATATATGAACAAATTAGAAACACAAGAAATGGACACATACCTAGAAAATAAAATCTTCCAAGATTAAACCATGAAGAAATAATAAATCTGAGTGGACTGATTACTACAAAAAAATTGAATCAGTAATCAAAATTCTCCCCCATAAAAAGCTCAGGACCAGATGGCTTTACTGGTAAATTCAACTAAACATTCAATGAAGATGTAATACCTAACCTCCTCAAACTCTTCCAAAATGTTGAAGAGTAAGGATCCTTTCTGAATGCATTTTATGTAGCTGACATTACCTAATAACTAAACCAGATAATAATACCAAAAAAATAAAGAATATTCTAGGGCAATATCCCTGATAAGCATAGATTAAAATCCTTATCAAAATATTACCAAACCAATTTAACAATACATTAAAAGTATCATACATCATGATCTAATGAGATTAATTCCAAGGATACAAGGCTGGTTCAACATTAACAAGTCAATCAAACAATACACCACATTAACAAAATGTGGAGTAAAAATCATATTATAACTTTAATAGATGCAGAAAAAAAAACATTTGACAAAATTCAACATCTATTCATGATAAAAACTCAAGAATTATTTTAGAAGGAACATACTTGATCAATATAAAAGCCATTTTAGAAAAGGCCACAACCATTATCATTCTCAAATATGAAAACCTGAAATCTTTTCATCTAAGGTCAGGAGAAAGAACCCAATCTCACCAATTTTATTAAACATAGTATTGGAATTACCAGCCAGAAGAGTTAGGTAAGAAAAAAATAGTAAAAGACATCCAAATTTTAAGAGGAAGTAGAACTTTTACTATTTATGGACAATATAATTTTATATAGAGAAAATCCTGAAGACTCCTCCAAAAATCTTGTTAGAACTAATAAACAGATTTAATAAAGCTTCAGAATACAAAACCAATATGCAAAAATCTGTTGCTTTTTAAAAAATTTTTTAGTGTTTATTTATTTTTGAGAGAGAGACAGAGCATGAGAAGGTGAAGAACAGAGAGAAAGGGAGACACAGAATCCAAAGCAGGCTCCAGGCTCCCAGATGTCAGCACAGAGCCCAACGCAGGGCCTGAACTCACAAACTACAAGATCATGACCCAAGCCGAAGTCGGACACTCAACCAACTGAGCCACCCAGGCACCCCAAAAATCTGTTTCATTTGTAAACACTAAGAAAAAACTATCAGAAAGAGAAATGAAGAAAACTATCCCATTTATAATTGCACCAAAAAGAATAAAATACATAGAAATAAATTTAACCAAGATGACAAAAGACCTGTACTCTAAAATCTATAAGACATTAGTAAGTTAATGACAAAACAAATAAATGGAAAGATAGTCCATTTTCATTGACTAGAAGAATTAATATTGTTAAAAAGTCCATTCTACACAAAGCAATCTGTAGTTTCAATGCAATCTCTACAAAAATGTCAATGATATTTTTTCACAGAATTAGAACCAAAAATCTTAAAATTTGTATGGGAACACCAATAACCCAAAATAGCCAGAGAAATCATGAAGAAAAAAAAAAACAAGCTGGAGTTATAATGTTTCCTGATTTCAAACTATAATACAATGTTATAGTAATCAAAACAATATGATACTGACATGGAAACAAACTCATAGATCAATGGAATAGAATAGAAAGTCTAGAAGTAAACCCATGCATATATGGTCAATTAATCTATGACAAATAGGCAAGAATATACAAGGAGGAAAAGAAAGTCTTTTTAATAAATGTTGTTGCACAAACTGGACAGCTACATTAAAAAGAATGGAAGTGGACCACTACCTTACACATTATACAGAAATAAATTCAGAATGAATTAAATACTTAAATATAATACCTGAAACCATAACACTCCTAGAAGAAAACATAGACAGTAAGCCCTTTGACATTGTTCTTAGCAATAGTTTTTGGACCACTCTCCTCAGTTTAAAGACAGTAAAAACTAAAATAAACAAATCGGGTTTCATCAGAATAAAAAGGTTTGTATAATGAAGGATACCACCAAGAAAACAAAAAGCACCTCACTGAATGATATATTTGCAAATCATACATTCAATAAGGTGTTAAATACAAGTATATAAAGGCCTTATACAACTTAATTTAAAAAAAACAAGAAACTTAATTAAAGAATGGACAGAGGACTTCAATAATAGTTTTCCAAAGAAGACATATGGATAATGGACAGACACATGAAAAGATGTTCAATATCACTAATCACCAGGGAAATAAAAATCAAAATGGATATCCCCTCACAATTATCAAAATTGATATTAACAAAAATATAAAAAATAACAAGTGTTGGTGAGGTTGTGCATACCTTGAGATCATGAAAGCCATATAGGAAGGACCCAATGGGGAGAAACCTGAGAGCTTTCTGAATAAGGTCAGGAAAAAGACAGGGATGTCCACTCTCACCACTATTATTCAAAATAGTATTGGAAGTTTTAGCCTCTGCAATCGGACAACACAAAGGAATAAAAGGCATCCAAATAGTCCAGGAGGAGGTGAAACTTTCACCCTTTGCACATGACATGATACTCTATATGGAAAACCTGAAAGATTCCACCAAAAAAATGCTAGAACTGATTCATGAATTCAGCAAAGTTACAGGATATAAAATCAATGCACAGATATCTGTTGCATTCCTATTCACCAACAATGAAGCAACAGAAAGAGAAATCAAGGAATATATCCCATTTACATTTGCACAAAAAAAAAACCATAAAATACCTAGGAATAAATCTAACCAAAGAGGTGAAAAATCTATACACTGAAAATTATAGAAATCTTATGAAAGAAATTGAAGACACAAAAAAATGGAAAAAGATTCAATGCTCCTGGATTGGAAGAACAAATATTGTTAAAATGTCAATACTACCCAAATCAATCTACATATTCAATGTAATCCCTATCATAATAACTCCAACATTCTTCACGGAGCTAGAACAAAGAATACTAAAATTTGTATGGAGTCAGAAAAGACCCCGAATAGTCAAAGCAATCTCGAAAAAGAAAACCAAAGCAGGAGGCATCATAATCCTGGATCAAGCTATAATACAAAGCTGTAATCATCAAGACAGTATGATACTGGCACAGAAACAGACAGATCAATGGAACAGAATAGCGAACCCAGAAATGGCCCCAAAGACGTATGGCCAACTAGCCTTTAACAAAGCAGGAAAGAATAGCCAATGGAATAAAGACCATATTTTCAGCTAATGGTGCTGGGAAAACTGGACAGCGACATGCAGAAGAATGAACCTGGACCACTTTCTTACACCATACACTAAAATAAACTCTAAATGGATGAAATACCTAAATGTGAGACACAAAGCCATCAAAATCCTCGAGGAGAAAGCGGGAAAAAACCACTTTGATCTTGCCCACATCAACTTCTTACTCAACAGGTCTCCTGAGGCAAGGGAAACAAAAGCAAAAAGGAACTACTGGGACCTCATTAAAATAAAAAGCTTCTTCACAGCAAAGGAAACAATCAGCAAAACTGAAAGGCAACCAACGGAATTGGAGAAGATATTTGCAAATAACATATCAGAAAAGGGTTAGTACCCAAAATCTATAAATAACTTATCAAACTCAACACCCAAAAAACAAATAATCCAGTGAAGAAATGGGCAAAATACATGAATAGACACTCCTCCAAAGAAGACATCCAGATGGCCAACCAACACATGAAAAAATACTCAACATCACTCATCATCAGGGAAATACGAATCAAAACCACAATGAGATACCTCCTTACACCTGTCAGAATGTCTTACATTAACAACTCAAGCAAAAACAGATGTTGGCAAGGATATGGAGAAAGAGGATCTCTTTTGAATTTTGGGTGGGAATGCAAGCTGGTGCAGCCACTCTGGAAAACAGTATGGAGGTTCCTCAAAATATTAAAAATAGAACTACCCTACATCCCAGCAATTGCACTACTAGGTATTTATCCAAGGGATACAGGTGTGTTGTTTTGAAGGGACATATGCACCCCAATGTTTATAGCAGCACTTTCAACAATAGCCAAAGTATGGAAAGAGCCCAAATGTCCATTGATGGATGAATGGATACAGAAGATGTGACATATATATATATATATATATATATCCACAATGGATATTATTCAGGAATCAAAAAGAATGGAATCTTACCATTTGCAACTACACGGATGGAACTGGAGGGTATTATGCTAAGTGAAATTAGTCAGAGAAAGGCAAATATCATATGACTTCACTCATATGAGGACTTTAAGCACAGAACAAATGAACATAAGAGAAGCGAAACAAAATTAATATAAAAACAGTGAATGGGAAAAACGTAAGAGACTCTTAAATATGGAGAACAAACAGAGGCTTATTAGATGGGTTGTAGGAGGATGGATGGGCTAAATGGGTGAGGGGCATTAAGGAATCTACTCCTGAAATCATTGTTGCACTATACGCTAATTTGTATGTACATTTAAAAAATATATAAAGTTACTAGTAAATAAATTAAATAAATAAATAAATAAATAAATAAATAAATAAATAAATAAAATTTTCTGCCCTCATTTTCTTTAAAAACCAAAATAAAATAAGAGTCTCAGTCTAATCAGGCAAAAACAAGAATAACAGTAATGTTAATAATAATATAAAGATTAGGTAAGCATTACCTCAATACCAAAGCCAGATAAAGCCACCACCAAAAAAGAGAACCACAGGCCAATTTCACTGATAAACATGAATGGAAAAATTCTCAGTAAAATATTACCAAACTCAAAACAACAATACATTAAAAATTTATTCACCACAATCAGGTGTGTTTATTCCTATGTTGCAAGGGTGGTTCGATATTTGCAAATCAATCAACATGACACCACATTAATAAAATACAAAAATAAGAACCACACTGTCATTTCAGTATATGCAGAAGAAGCATTTGACAAAGAAAAACATGCAATCATGATAAAAAAATGTAACTCTCAACAAAGTAGGGTTAATACCCCAACTTAAAAAGGTCCAAATATGAAACACCAACAGCTAATATTATGCTAATTGGGAATAACTGAAACCTTTTACTCTATCATCAGGAACAAGACAGGGAAGTCCTCTCTCATCACTCTTATTTAAAATAATACTGGAAGTTTTAGCCACAGCAATCAGAAAACAAAAAAGAAATAAAAGGCATCAAAATCAGCAAGGAAGAGAAGTCAAATTTTCACTATTTTCACATGACATAATACGGTATGTGGAAAATCCAAAGTACACGCACACACACACACACACACACACCCACATATGCCCATGCTCACAAAACTGCTGGAGCTGATCAATGAAATTATTAAAGTCACAGGATACAAAATCAATGTACAGAAATCTGTTGCATCACACTGATAATAAAGCATCAGAAAAAGTAATAAAGAAATCAATCCCATTTAAAATTGCTCCAAGAACTATATGATACTTAGGAATAAACCTAACAAAGGAGGTGAAAGACGTGTACTCTGAAAATGATAAAATACTGATGAAAGTAATTGAAGATGACATAAAGAAATAGAAACACATCCCATGACCATGGAATATAAGAACATATTGTCATAATATCTATACTACCCAAAGCAATATACACATTTAATGCAATCCATATCAAAATACCACCAGCATTTTTCACAGAATTAGAACAAAAAATCCTGAAATTTGTACTGAACCACAAAAGGCTCCAAATATCCAAAGCAACCTTGAAAAAGAAGAGCAAATATGGAGGCATCACAATTTCAAATTTCAAGTTATATTAAAAATCTGTAGTGATTGGGGAGCCTAGGTAGCTTAGTGGGTTAAGGGTCTGACTTCTGCTCAGGTCATGATCTCAAGGCTCCTGTGTTTGAGCCCCACGTTGGGCTCTGTGCTGACAGCTTAGAGCCTGGAGTCTGCTTCAGATTCTTTGTCTCCCTCTCTCTCTATCCCTCCCCTGCTCACACTATTTCTCTCTCTCTCTCTCTCCTCTCAAAAATAAATAAACACGAAAAATAAATAAATAAAAAGCAGTAGTGATCAAGACAGTATGGTAATGGCACAAAAGCACACACAAAGACCAGTTGAATAGAATATAAAAAAAAAAAAAGAGGGGCGTCTGGGTGGCTTGTCGGTTAAGCGTCCGACTTCGGCTCAGGTCATGATCTCACAGTCTGTGGGTTCAAGCCCCGCATCAGGCTCTGTGGTGACAGCTCAGAGCCTGGAGCCTGCTTCCTATTCTGTGTCTCCCTCTCTCTCTGGCCCTCCCCTGCCCATGTTCTGTCTCTCTCTGTCGCAAAAATAAATAAAAACATTAAAAAATTTTAAAAAAAAGAAATAAACCCACAGTTAATTGTCAATTAATCTTCAACACAGCAGGAAATAATATCCAATTAGGAGAAGGGCAGTTTGTTCAACAAATGTTGGTGGGAAAACTGGACAGCAACATGCAAAAGAAAGTGGACCAATTTTCTACAACAGTCGCACACAAAAAAATTCAAATTAGATCAAATAACTAAGTGTGACACTTGAAACCATAAAACTAGAAGAGAACACAGGCAGGTATTTCTTTGACATCAGTCATAGCAACATCTTTTTAGATGTCTCCTGAGACAAGGGGTAAAAAAGAAAAAAATAAACTATTGGGACTTATCAAAATAAAAATATACTGCACAGCACAGGAAACAGTCAACAAAACTAAAAGGAAATCTTTGCAATGAAAGAAGATATTTGGAAATGACATATCTGATAAAAAGTGTCCAAAATATATGAAGAACTTATAACACTCAACAACCCCCCCAAAAGAAAAAAAAAAAACCCAGTTAAAAAATGAGCAGAGGAAAAAAAGAGACATTTTTCCAATGAAATAATCTACATGACCAACAGACACATAAAAAGACATTCAACATTATTGATCATCAGGGAAATACAAGTCAAAACTACAATGAGATATTGCCTCAAATCACTCAGAATGGCTAAAATTAACAACACAGGGAACAACAAGTGTTGGTGAATATGTGGAGAAAGGAAAACCCTCTTGAACTGGTGATGGGAATGCAAACTGGTGCTGCCACTCTGGAAAACAGTATGGGGATTCCTCAAAAAGTTAAAAATAGAACTACATTTTGATCCAGCAATTGCACTGCTAAGTATTTAAACCAAATAATGCAAAAACAATAATTCAAAGAAATATATGCACCCTATGTTTATAGAAGTATTATCTACAATAGTGAAATTATGGAAATAGCCCACGTGTCCATCAACTAATGAATGGGTAAAGAAGTTGTTGTCCAGGAGAGGGAAGATGGTGGCATAGGAGGACACTGGGCTCACCGCGCATCCTGCTGATCACTTAGATTCCACCTACACCTGCCTATATAGCCCAGAAAACCACCAGAAGACTAGAAGAACGGAGTCTCCGGAGCCAAGCACAGACGAGAGACCCAGGGAAGAGGGTAGGAAGGGCAGCGAGGCGGTACATGCTCCATGGACTGGCGGGAGGGAGCTGGGGCGGAGGGGCGGCTCGCTGGCCAAGCAGAGCCCCCAGTGTGGCTGGCAAAAGCGGAGGGGCCTGACAGACTGTGTTCCGACAGCAAGCGAGACTTAGCTTCTGGGAGGTCATAAGTTAACAGCTCTGCTCAGAAAACGGGAAGGCTGGAGGACAAAGGGAGGGAGAGCTGCTTAGCCCCCAGAGGACAGAGCTCAGTTTGGTGGGGAACAAAGGCACTCGCCAGCACCATCACCCACACCAACCCCCGGGCAAAATACCAAAGGGATCCAGTTCCTGCCAGGGAAATTGCTTCCTCTGCGCAACCACCCAACTCTGTGCTTCTGCGGTGCCAAACCTCCGGCAGCGGATCTGACTCCCTCCTGCAGCCACAGGGCCCCTCCTGAAGTGGATCACCTAAGGAGAAGCCAGCTAAGCCTGCCTCTCCTGCCCACGTGCACCTTGCCTACCCACCCCAGCTAATACACCAGATCCCCAGCATCACAAGCCAGGCAGTGTGCAAGTAGCCCAGACTGGCCACACCACCCCACAGTGAATCGCGCCCCTAGGAGAGGGGAAGAGAAGGCACACACCAGTCTGACTGTGGCCCCAGCGATGGGCTGGGGGCAGACATCAGGTTGGACTGCGGCCCCTCCCATCAACTCCAGTTATACACCACAGCACAGGGGAAGTGCGCTGCAGGTCCTCACCACTCCAGGGACTATCCAAAATGACCAAACGGAAGAATTCCCCTCAGAAGAATCTCCAGGAAATAACAACAGCTAATGAACTGATCAAAAACGATTTAAATAATATAACAGAAAGTGTATTTAGAGTAATAGTCGTAAAATTAATCGCTGGGCTTGAAAACAGTAAGAGGACAGCAGAGAATCTCTTGCTACAGAGATCAAGGGACTAATGAACAGTCAGGAGGAGGTGAAAAGCACTTTAAACGAAATGCAAAACAAAGTGGAAACGACGACAGCTCGGATTGAAGAGGCAGAGGAGAGAATAGGTGAACTAGAAGATAAAGTTATGGAAAAAGAGGAAGCTGAGAGAAAGAGAGATTAAAAAAATCCAGGAGTATGAGGGGAAAATTAGAGAACTCAGTGATGCGCTAAAAAGAAATAATATACGCATGATTGGTATCCCAGAGGAGGAAGAGAGAGGGAAAGGTGCTGAAGGGGTACTTGAAGAAATTATAGCTGAGAACTTCCCTGAACTGGGGAAGGAAAAAGGCATTGAAATCCAAGAGGCACAGAGAACTCCCTTCAGACGTAACTTGAATCGATCTTCTGCACGACATATCATAGTGAAACTGGCAAAATACAAGGATAAAGAGAAAATTCTGAAAGCAGCAAGGGGTAAACGTGCCCTCACATATAAAGGGAGACTTATAAGACTTGTGACTGATCTCTCTTTTGAAACTTAGCAGGCCAGAAAGAATTGGCACGAGATCTTTAGTGTGCTAAACAGAAAAAATATGCAGCCAAGAATCCTTTATCCAGCAAGTCTGTCATTTAGAATAGAAGGAGAGATAAAGGTCTTCCCAAACAAACAAAAACTTAAGGAATTTGTCACCACTAAACCAGCTCTACAAGAGATCCTAAGGGGGATCCAGTGAGACAAAGTACCAGAGACATCTCTACAAGCATAAAATACAGACATCACAATGACTCTAAACCCGTATCTTTCTATAATAACACTGAATGTAAATGGATTAAATGCGCAAACCAAAAGACATAGGGTATCAGAATGGATAAAAAAACATGACCCATCTATTTGCTGTCTACAAGAGACTCGTTTTAGACCTGAGGACATCTTTAGATTGAGAGTGAGGGGATGGAGAACTATTTATCATGCTACTAGAAGCCAAAAGAAAGCTGGAGTAGCCATACTTATATCAGACAAACTAGACTTTAAATTAAAGGCTGTAACAAGAGATGAAGAACGGCATTATATAATTATTAGAGGGTCTATCCATCAGGAAGAGCTAACAATTATAAATGTCTATGCGCCGAATACCGGAGCCCCCAAATATATAAAACAATTACTCATAAACATAAGCAACCTTATGGATAAGAATGTGGTAATTGCAGGGGATTTTAACACCCCACTTACAGAAATGGATAGATCATCTAGAAACACGGTCAATAAAGAAACTAGGGCCCTTAATGATACATTGGATCAGATGGACTTGACAATATGTTTAGAACTCTGCATCCCAAAGCAACAGAATAGACTTTCTTCTCGAGTGCACATGGAACATTCTCCAAGATAGATCATATACTGGGTCACAAAACAACCCATCATGAGTTTACAAGAATTGAAATTATACCATGCATACTTTCAGACCACAATGTTATGAAGCTTGAAATCAACCACAGGAAAAAGTCTGGAAAACCTCCAAAAGCATGGAGGTTAAAGAACACCCTACTAACGAGTGAGTGGGTCAACCAGGCAATTAGAGAAGAAATTTAAAAATATATGGAAACAAACGAAAATGAAAATACAACAATCCAAACGCTTTGGGATGCAGCGAAGGCAGTCCTGAGAGGAAAATACGTGGCAATCCAGGCCTATCTCAAGAAACAAGAAAAATCCCAAATACAAAATCTAACAGCACACCTAAAGGAAATAGAAGCAGAACAACAAAGGCAGCCTAAACCCAGCAGAAGAAGAGAAATAATAAAGATCAGAGCAGAAATAAACAATATAGAATCTAAAAAAACTGTAGAGCAGATCAACGAAACCAAGAGTTGGTTTTTTGAAAAAATAAACAAAGTTGACAAACCTCTAGCCAGGCTTCTCAAAAAGAAAAGGGAGATGACTCAAATAGATAAAATCATGAATGAAAATGGAATGATTACAACCAATCCCTCAGAGATACAAACAATTATCAGGGAATACTATGAAAAATTATATGTCAACAAATTGGACAATCTGGAAGAAATGGACAAATTCCTAAACACCCACACTCTTCCAAAACTCAATCAGAAGGAAATAGAAATCTTGAACAGACCCATAGCCAGCGAAGAAATTGAATCGGTTATCAAAAATCTCCCAACAAATAAGAGTAGAGGACCAGATGGCTTCCCAGGGGAGTTCTACCAGATGATTAAAGCAGAGTTAATACTTATCCTTCTCAAGCTATTCCAAGAAATAGAAGGGGAAGGAAAACTTCCAGACTCATTCTATGAAGCCAGTATTACTTTGATTCCTAAACCAGACAGAGACCCAGTAAAAAAAGAGAACTACAGGCCAATATCCCTGATGAATATGGATGCCAAAATTCTCAATAAGATACTAGCAAATCGAATTCAACGGCATATAAAAAGAATTATTCACCATGATCCAGTGGGATTCATTCCTGGGATGCAGGGCTGGTTCCACATTCGCAAATCAATCAACGTGATACATCACATTAACAACAAAAAAGAGAAGAACCATATGATCCTCTCAATCGATGCAGAAAAGGCCTTTGACAAAATCCAGCACCCTTTCTTAATAAAAACACTTGAGAAAGTCAGGATAGAAGGAACATACTTAAAGATCATAAAAGCCATTTATGAAAAGCCCACAGCTAACATCATCCTCAATGGGGAAAAACTGAGAGCTTTTTCCCTGAGATCAGGAACACGACAGGGATGCCCACTCTCACCACTGTTGTTTAACATAGTGCTGGAAGTTCTAGCATCAGCAATCAGACAACAAAAGGAAATCAAAGGCATCAAAATTGGCAAAGATAAAGTCAAGCTTTCGCTATTTGCAGATGACATGATATTATACATGGAAAATCCGATAGACTCCACCAAAAGTCTGCTAGAACTGATACATGAATTCGGCAAAGTAGCAGGATACAAAATCAATGTACAGATATCAGTTGCATTCTTATACACTAACAATGAAGGAACCGAAAGACAAATAAAGAAACTGATCCCATTTACAATTGCACCAAGAAGCATAAAATACCTAGGAATAAATCTAACCAAAGATGTACAAGATCTGTATGCTGAAAACTATAGAAAGTTTATGAAGGTAATCGAAGAAGATATAAAGAAATGGAAAGACATTCCCTGCTCATGGATTGGAAGAATAAATATTGTCAAAATGTCAATACTACCCAAAGCTATCTACACATTCAATGCAA
>NW_024420424.1:1981239-1991181 GCF_014898765.1 Herpailurus yagouaroundi | reverse complement strand
TTTTGTGAATGGTGTGAGAAAGTGGTCTAGTTTCAACCTTCTGCATGTTGCTGTCCAGTTCTCCCAGCACCATTTGTTAAAGAGACTGTCTTTTTTCCATTGGATGTTCTTTCCTGCTTTGTCAAAGATGAGTTGGCCATACGTTTGTGGGTCTAGTTCTGGGGTTTCTATTCTATTCCATTGTTCTATGTGTCTGTTTTTGTGCCAATACCATGCTGTCTTGATGATGACAGCTTTGTAGTAGAGGCTAAAGTCTGGGATTGTGATGCCTGCTGCTTTGGTCTTCTTCAAAATTACTTTGGCTATTCAGGGCCTTTTGTGGTTCCATATGAATTTTAGGATGGTTTGTTCTAGCTTCGAGAAGAATGCTGGTGCAATTTTGATTGGGATTGCATTGAATGTGTAGGTAGCTTTGGGTAGTATTTGATATTTTAACAATATTTTTGTTCCAATCCATGCACATGGAATGTTTTTCCAATTCTTTATATCTTCTTCAAATTCCTTTATAAGTTTTCTATAATTTTTAGCATACAGACATTTTACATCTTTGGTTAGATTTATTCCTAGGTATTTTATGCTTCTTGTTGCAATTGTGAATGTGATCAGTTTCTTTATTTGTCTTTCTGTTGCTTCATTGTTAGCGTATAAAAATGCAACTGATTTCTGTACATTGATTTTGTATCCTGCAACTTTGCTGAATTCATGTATCAGTTCTAGCAGATTTTGGTGGAGTCTATCGGATTTTCCATGTATAATATCATGTCATCTGCAAAAAGCGAAAGCTTCACTTCACCTTTGCCAATTTTGATGCCTTTGATTTCCTTTTGTTGTCTGATTGCTGATGCTGGCACTTCCAACACTATGTTCAACAACAGAGGTGAAAGTGGACATCCCTGTCGTGTTCCTGATCTCAGGGAGAAAGCTCTCAGTCCTTTCCCATTCAGGATGATATTAGCTGTGGGCTTTTAATAAATGGCTTTGATGATTAAGTATGTTCCTTCTACCCCGACCTTCTCGAGGGTTTTTATTAAGAAAGGATGCTGAATTTTGTCAAATGCTTTTTTGGCATCAATTTACAGGATCATATGGTTCTTTTCTTTTCTTTTCTTTTCTTTTCTTTTCATCTTTTCTCTTATTAATGTGATGTATCACGTTGATTGATTTGCGAATGTTGAACCACCCCTGCAGCTCAGGAATGAATCCCACTTGATTCTTGTGAATAATTCTTTTTATATGCTGTTGAATTCGATTTGCTAGTATCTTATTGAGAATTTTTGCATCCATATTCATCAGGGATATTCACCTGTAGGTCTCTTTTTTTACTGGGTCTCTGTCTGGTTTAGGAATCAAAGTAATGCTGGCTTCATAGAATGCGTCTGGAAGTTTTCCTTCCTTTTCTACTTTTTTGGAATAACTTGAAAGGAAAGGTATGATCTCTGCTTTAAATGTTTGGTAGTATTCCCCTGGGAAGCCATCTGGTCCTGGACTCATTTGTTGGGAGATTTTTGATAACCGATTCAATTTCATCACTGGTTATGGGTCTGCTCAAGCTTTCTATTTCTTCCTGTTTGCGTTTTGGAAGTGTGTGGGTGTTTAGGAATTTGTCCATTTCTTCCAGGTTGTCCAGTTGGTGGAATATAATTTTTCATAGTATTCCCTGATAATTGTTTGTATCTCTGAGGGATTGGTTGTAATCATTCCATTTTCATTCATGATTTTATCTATTTGGGTCATCTCCCTTTTCTTTTTGCAAAGCCTGGCTAGAGGTTTGTCAATTTTGTTTATTTTTTCAAAAAACCAACTCTTGGTTTCATTGATCTGCTCTACATTTTTTTATATTCATATTGTTTATTTCTGCTCTGATCTTTATTATTGTATTGTATTGTATTTTGCCAGTTTCACTATGATATATCATGCAGAAGATCAATTCAAGTTACATCTGAAGGGAGTTATCTGTGCCCCTTGGATTTCAATGCCTTTTTCCTTACCCAGATCAGGGAAGTTCTCAGCTATGATTTCTTCAAGTACACCTTCAACAACTTTCCCTCTCTCTTCCTCCTCTGGAATCCCAATTATGCATACATCATTTCGTTTAATTATGTCACTTAGTTCTCTAATTCTCCCCTCATAATCCTGGATTTTTTATCTTTTTCTCAGTTTCTTTTTTTCCATAATTTTATCTTCTAATTCACCTATTCTCTCCTCTGCCTCTTCACCCTTGCTGTGGTCGCCTCCATGTTATTTTGCACCGCATTTATAGCATTTGTTAGCTCTTCCTGACTGTTTCTTAGTCCCTTGATGTCTGTAGTAGTAGATTCTCTGCTGTCCTCTACTTTTTTCAAACCCAGTGATTTATTTTATGACTATTATTTTAAATTCATTTTCTGCTATATTGCTTAAATCTTTTTCATCAGTTAATTACCTGTTACTACTTACTGGAGTTTCCTTGATGAGAATTATACCGTTTTGTCTTTTTGTATAATCCCTGGAGTGGTGTGGAACTGCAGGGCTCTTCCTCTGTGCTGTCTGGAGTAACTTGCATTAGTGGGCAGGGCCGCAGTCAGACCCAATGTCTGACCCGAGCCCACTGCTGGGTCCATAGTCAGACTGGTGTGTACCTTATCTTCCGTTCTCCCAGGGCAGGACTGACTGTGGAGTGGTGTGGCCCCTGTCTGGGCTACTTGCACACTGCCAGGCTTATGGTGCTGCTTCGATGGGATCTGGCATATTAGCTGGATTGGATCCTCAAAATGCACAGGGGCAGAGGGGGGCAGGCTTAGCTAGCTTTGCCTTTGGTGGTCTGCTTTGGGAGGGGCCCTGTTGCACCGAGAGGGAGGCAGACCTGTCAGAGGGATGGATCCACAGAAGCACAGCGTTGGGTGTTTGAGTGGTGCTAGCAAGTTCCGTTATGGGAACTGGTTTCCTTTGGGATTTTGGCTGGGGGATTGGGTGACAGAATGGCGCTTCACAGTGCCTTTGTTCCACACCAAACTGAGCTCTGTTTTCAGGGTCTCAACAACTCTCCTTCCCACTCTCTGAGCAGAGCTGTTGACTTATAACATTCCAGATGTTAAGTCCCACTGGCTGTCAGATCACACTCCGTCAGGCCCCTCTGCTTTGGCAGCCAGACTTGGGGGCTCTGCCTTGCTGGGTGGGCTGGCTGTCCCTCCACCGCCCTGGCTCCCTCCAGCCAGTCCCTGTAGTGTGCACTGCCTCTCTGCCCTTCCTACCCTCTTCTGTGGGCCTCTCATCTACCCTTGGCTCTGGAGAGTCCATTTTGCTAGTCTTCTGGTGGTTATCGGGGTAAATTAGGCAGATGTGGGTGGAATCTAATCTATCTGCAGGCCGCGGTGAGCCCAACATCCTCCTATGCTGCCATCTTCTCCAAGTCCAAAATAAATACTTTCAAAAAAGGAAAGAAACTGATTGCCTATCCTTTGAATTATCTTCTCATAAGGGACCTGAGTCAGCTGTGATTCTTATGTCTTACATATAACATAGTGGTTAAGGAAGCTAAGTCAACAAGCAGCAGGTCGAATTCAAGATCCAGTTCCATCATTTATTAATTGTGTGACCTTAGGGATACATTGTATATTTTCTCTTTGCTTATATTTGTTAACCTAGAAAACAGAGATATGTTATCATCTACTTCATAGATCATTGTGAAAATTAAATATATCACACATAAAATAAATGTTAGAAAATCAATACTTCTAATGATTTTTATCATCTAGCTAAGTGTCAAAGGTGGCTGGCAAAGATGTTGGCAACATGATGAAAATAATTCCATGTGTTACTATCTAGTGGCCTGAACCCTAATTAGGTAGTTTGATCTGTTCCTGCATGTTTGTACAATCAGCATTTCCTAGAACCTTCCAAAAAATAACCCCCTTGCACAATATGTACATCACATATCCCTAGATAAACATATCTCAATGACTCCAAGTAAACATCAGCATTTGTATCCAGAATTTTCCTCCTTTTTGTCTTAATTTTTTTCTTTTTGTAATTTATATTTATTTATCATTTTTTTAATTTTTTTTCCAACGTTTATTTATTTTTGGGACAGAGAGAGACAGAGCATGAACGGGGGAGGGGCAGAGAGAGAGGGAGACACAGAATCGGAAACAGGCTCCAGGCTCTGAGCCATCAGCCCAGAGCCTGACGCGGGGCTCGAACTCACGGACCGCGAGATCGTGACCTGGCTGAAGTCGGACGCTTAACCGACTGCGCCACCCAGGCGCCCCTGTTTATCATTTTTTAATTAGATTCAAGTCAGTTAATATATAGTGTAGTATATATACACTATCCCAAGTACCATCCCAAGAACCCATCCCATATCCAAGAGCCCATCCCAAGTACCCTCTTTAATGCCCATCACCCATTTAGCCCTTCCCCCACCCACCTCCCCTCCATCAACCCTCAGTTTGTTCTTTATATTTAAGAGTCTCTTACGGTTTGCTTCCCTCTCTGTTTTTATCTTATTTTATTTTTCTTTCCAGACTTTTTATCTTTTCTAAAAATCTACTTATTAAACATTGGCTAGATCCTACTTTGTATCAAACATTTTTTAGGCTCTTGAGAAAAAATAATTATTAATATATAGTTTATTAACTCAAGCAGTTCATAGTCTAATAAAGAATATAGAAATCAAACATTATAATGATTAACATATTGAAATATATGTGCATATAAGTGTATTAAACACCATATTGTACACCTTAAACTTATTCAATGTTATATGCCATTTTAACTGTAAAGTTAAAAAAGTTTAAACTGTAAAGTTTAAAAAAACAATGAAATAACTAGAATTTATTAAATTCTTATTATATGCTTAGTCCAGAGATGAAGTTTCTTTTCCAGTTGGGATCTTAAAACTAGTGTCACAATTTAAGGGATGTGATAAATTTGTGATTTGAATACAAACTGATGCACTTCAAAGAACATACACATAAACACCACTGCTCTATTGCCCCAATAAACATACAATTTTAATACAATGTGATTAATTTGTAAATACTTCAAGAGTTTTGGGGAGGATTTGAGATCCGCTCACGTCATGATCTCATAGTTCATGAGTTTGAGCCCCACGTCAGACTCTACACTGACAGCACGGGGCCTACTTGGGATTCTCTCTTTCTCTCTCTCTCGCTCTCTCTCTGTCTCTCTCTTTCTCTCTCTCAAAAGAAATAAACACTTAAAAATAAAGAAATAAATACTTCAGGAATTTAAGCCTCAAGGCCTAACTCTTGCTGTTACTTTTGCCAGGAATATTCTTCTATGTTTCCACTACATTTCTTATGCTTGACATTTCTAATTCTTCAGATAATAGCTTTATTTTTATTTTTATTTTTAACCTTTATTTATTTTTGAGACAGAGAGAGACAAAGCATGAACGGGGGAGGGTCAGAGAGAGGGAGACACAGAATCTGAAGCAGGCTCCAGGCTCTGAGCTTTCAGCACAGAGCCCGACATGGGGCTTGAACTCACAGACCACGAGATCACGACCTGAGCTGAAGTCGGATGCCCAACCGACTGAGCCACCCAGGCGCCCCAGATAATAGCTTTAAATGTCATTCATCAGAAAGATCTCTGTTCATCCTATCTAAAATACTGCTATTTTTAATTCTCTATTTCAATATATTATTTATTTTCAACATTCTTACATTATTTGTAATTATTTTATGTGTTTATTTAATTTTTTTCATTGGTTTCTGACTTACCCACAGATTCCATGAATGTTGGGAGCTTGTATTTTCTTCACCACTGTTTTCAGAATATGATTATATGTCTTTTGGACAGAATGGTTATTAGTACATATTGTATCAATGAATGAAAGGATGTTCTAAGAACAGTAGGCCTAGGAAAACCTTATTCTACTCTAAACCTCTAAATTCCTTGAAACCCAAAGATAAGAAATAATTACAATATCTGTTACTACATGATGAGGCAATTTCTAGGTTGTGTAATTTGTTCCTTTATAGTAATACATTGTTGTCTTGTTATAACTAGTTCCATTAAGACAGTCCTCAACCCAAGTGATACATAATTTTCAAACTTCAAAAATAAATGATTTTCTAGCTGTTCACAGATGGTCAATCTTCAGTTATTTTGCAGTCAAGATTTATAAAGAAAGTACAGAAGCATGATCTTTTAATATATTAAAATGACAATTGGTCTCAATTATATTATCATAAAATAGTAATAAATTTTCAGAACAGAATAATTAAAATGTTTGGCTCATAATTTTCATTTGTCACATAATAAGTAAAATTTTTCAGTGGATATTCTTTCCAGATTATCTTTTTTCCCACTTTAAATCCTGCTTGTAGAAGAATTTTGCGTTGTGTATTTCACAGTGTAAGGCCTCTGATTTTTTCATTCAGATATTTTTTTCCTTTCTTACAATTGTCTAAGCAATCTATAACAGATCCCATACACTTCCTGTCTAGAATATCACTTCTTATTCCTTCATTTTCTAAGTACTCTAGCACCTAAAATTTCCTTTCAACAGATTTTTTTGGGCCAGAAACGTTATTAAACAAAACTCAAACATTTCAGTATCTTGCCATTTCAATACAGTGAACTAAACACATTTTTAACTATCATTCTTTTTCAAACCATTATAGAATTATAGGGAGTAAAAGAAATAATAATGCATAAGAGAGGGGAACCTGGGTGAGTCAGTTGGTTAAGCATCTGACCCTTCATTTTGCCTCAGGCCATTATCTCATGGTTTGTGGGTAACACCCCACATTGGGCTCTGCAGTGGGAAGCCTGCTTGGGATTCTCTCTCTCCCTCTCTCTACCCCTCCCCTTTTCTCTCTCTCTCTCTCTCTCTCTCTCTCTCTGTGTATCTCTATCTCTCTCAAAATAAATACCCTTTTTAAAAAAGTAAAACAAAATATACAAGAGGGAACAGAATAATAAGATAATGAGTGCATATTGACAAAGTAGAGAAACATATGTGTACAAATGTTGATATAAGAACCAATCTTCCCAGAGGAACACAAGAGAGGCTATTCAAAGAACTTGTGAATAATATGTGGCTGAAAACAGGGCAGCACCACTACTTAGCACCCTACCATACATGCACACAAACACACACCAGTTTCTGAATGATTGGAAACTTGATATTTACCTGTAGGCAAAATACACAAGATTATTTTCTAAGAAAATAAACTTCTTTCACATAACTAAGGCTCCCAGAATAGGACCATATACCTGATTAAAGATCTCATTTTGTCATTTGGGGAGTTCCCACAATCTATCCCACGTTTTATTGGCAGACTACACACCCTTGCACTCTAACCAGTATCTTGCAAATGGACACATCTTACCCATATACACAGATACAACATTCAGACTTCAATTTAAAGAAAGAAAGCAACCACAAACATAGATTTATACACAAAGAAGAAAATGAAATTCACACCTACGACCTATAAGCACAAATTCAGTCATAATAGTTTAAATATAAACTCAACTGAGTATTGCAGACCTAAACAGTGTGCATTACATATGACCATAGGAATCTTAGAAAGACTGTAAAAAATATAGAGGCCAATAAATTATCATTGGATAGAGAAACATAAAAAGATAATGGAGTAGGCAATTCCAAATTCCCATTCCTTCACAGAAACATCAAAAAACACCCAGACACTGTCAAACTTAACTATGCGAGATGTATGAAAAATAGTCAAAATTATACAACAACAAAGGACATAATGAATCAGGAAAAAATCAACTTGAAAATGAAAAAAACACATATAAGACATATAAAGTAGGTAAACGGCAGAAGTAATCCTTTCCTTATCACTAATTTAAATGAAAATGGATGAAATTTTCCAATTAAAAAGCAGATAATGGAAAAATGGGTAAAAAGTCACAATCCATTTATATACCATCTGCAACAGACTTTTTGTTTTATTTTACTTTTATTTTTATTTATTTATTTATTTTGAAATAGAGAGACAGCATGTGTGTGAGCAGGGGATGGACAGAGAGAGAGAGAAAGAGATGAGAGAGAAAATCCCAAACAGGCTCCAAGCTGCCAGTACTGATCCTGACACAGGGCTCAGTCTCAGAAATTGTGAGATCATGACCTGAGCCAAAATCAAGAGTCAGACACTTAACCAACTGAGCCACTCAGGTGCCCTTGCAACAGACTAATTTTGGATGCAAACACAGTGGTGAAAAGTAAAGGATAGAAAAAGTTATTCCAAAAAGAGATTAACCAAACAAAAGCTGGAGTGGCTATATAATTATCATATAAATAGGTATTAATAATAAAAGATTACAGAAGCCAATCAGGACATTATATGTTGAATAAGGCTCAATCAATCAAGAAGACAAAATAAACATAAACATACACATACCTAACAACAAAGCCCCAAAATAAAAGAAAGAAATATTGACAAAATTAAAATGAAAATATATACATGTAGACTAAATAAATGGATAATTCAACACCACACTCTCAATATTGTAATAAACAACAAGACAAGGGAAAAATAATAAAATAATAGGTTTGAACAACACTATAAGACAATTAGACCTGGGGCACCTGGGTGGCTCAGTCGGTTAAGTGTCTGACTTCAGCTCAGGTCATGATCTTTCAGTTTGTGAGTTCGAGCCCTGCGTCGGGCCCTGTGCTGACACCTCAGAGCCTGGAGCCTGCTTCAGATTCTGTGTCTCCCTCTTTCTCTGCCCCTCCCCTGCTCATGCTCTGTCTCTTTCACTTTCAAAAATGAATAAATACTAAAAAATTTTAAAAAAAAACAAGTAGACCTAACAGATGTATGAGGAACACCCTATCCAACAACAGCAAAATACACATTCTTTTCAAGTGTACATAGGCTATTCTCTAGAATAGAGCATATGTTGAAACACAAAACAAGTCTTAATAAATTTAAAAAGTTTGAAGTCATATAAAGTATCCTTCTAACTACAATGGATTAAAGCTAGGAACTAATGAACCAAAAAACATAAGATATTTAGGAATGAACTGACCAAAGAGGCAAAAGGACTGTACTCTGAAAAATTTAAAACACTGATGACAGTAATTGAAGATGACATTAAAAAATGGAAACACGTTCTATGCTCATAGATTGGAAGAACAAACATTGTTAAAATGTCTAATTACCTAAAAAATGTACACATTTAATGCAATCTCTATCTAAATACCAACAGCATTTTACACAGAACTAAAACAAACAGTCCTAAAATGTATATGGAACCACAAAAGGCCCCAAATATCTAAAGCAATCTTAAAAAAGAAAAACAAATCTGATAGCCTAACATTTCCGGACTTGAAGTTATATTACAAAGCTATAGTGATCTAGATAGAATGATACTGGGACAAGAAAAAGACATATAGATGAATAAAACAAAATAGAAAACACAGAAATTAACCCACAACTACATGAGCAATTAATATTTGACAAAGCAGAAAGAATATCAAATGGGATAAAGACAATCTTCTCAAAAAATGGTGTTGGTAAAACTCGTCAGCTACATGCAAAATAATGAAACTGGACCACTTTCTTACAACGTGCAGAAAAATTAATTCAAAATTGATTAAAGACCTAAATGTAAGGCAGGAAACCATCAAAATGCTAGACAAGAAGACAGATAGAAACCTCTTTGCCATCAGCTGTAGCAATTTCTTACTATATATGTCTCCTGTGGCAAGGGAAACATAAGCAAAAATAAATTATTTGGACTTGATCAAGAAAAATAAAATTCCACATACTGAAGGAAACAATCAACAAAACTAAAAACAAACCTTTAGAATGGAAGAAGATACTTACCAATGATATATCTGATAAAGGGTTAGTATCCAAAAAAAAAAAAAAAAAAAGAGAGGTTAGAGAGGGAGGGAGCCAAAGCAAAAGAGACTCTTAAAAACTGAGAATAAACTGAGGGTTGATGGGGGGTGGT
>NW_024420424.1:1944904-1981139 GCF_014898765.1 Herpailurus yagouaroundi | reverse complement strand
TATATATATATATATATATATATATATATATATATAAAGAACTTGTAAAACTCAACAAATTCAACTTATAAAACCAAAAAAAAAATCAGTTAAAAAATGAGCTGAATTCATAAAGAGACATTTTTCCAAAGAAATAATCCATATTCCCAACAGATACATGAAAAGATGTTAAACATCATTGATCATCAAGGAAATTCATATGAAAACTACAACGAAATACCACCTCACACTTGTCAGAATGGCTAAAATTAACAACATATGAAACAAGTGTTGTTGAGGATGTGGAGAAAGGGGAACCCTCTTCCCCTGCTGGTGGGAATGCAAACTGGTTCTGCCACTTTGTAAAACAGTATGGAGATTCCTCAGAAAGTTAAAAATAAAAGTACCCTACACCCTACAAATTACACCACCAGGTATTTATCCAAAAGATTAAAAAATACTAATTTGAAGGGATACATCCACCTCAATGTTTATAGGAGCATTATCAACAAGAGTCAAATCATGAAAAGAGCCCAAATGCCTGTCAACAGATGAATGAAGAATATGTTGTACACACACACACACACACACACACACACACACACACACAAACACATATGCATACAGTGGAATATTACTCAGCCATAAAAAAGAATGAAAGTTTCCTTTTACAAGGACATGGATAGAGCTAGAGTGTACTATGCTAAGGGAAAAAGTCAGAGAAAGGCAAACACTATATGATTTCATTCATATGTGGAATTACAGAAATAACACAAATGATCATAGTGGAATAAAAGAGACAGGCAAACCATAAAACAGACTCTTAACTATAGAGAACAAAGGGATTTTTTGATGAATGGGGAGATGGTTAAATAGTTGATGGCCACTTGTGACAAGCACTGGGTGTTTTATGTAAGTATTGAATCACTAAATTGTGAACCTGAAACTAATATTTTATTGTATGTCAACTAATTGGAATTACTTTTTAAAATATTTATTTATTTTTGAGAGAGGGAGACAGAGCACGAGTGGGGGGGGGTGGGGCAGAGAGAGAGGGAGACACAGAATCTGAAGCAGGCTTCAGGCTTTGAGTTGCCAGCACAGAGCCAGACGCAGTGCTCAAACTCACAAACCATGAGATCATGAAATGAGCCAAAGTCAGATGCTTGACTGACTGAGCCACCAAGGTGCCCCATCTAACTGGAATTTAAATACAAACTAAAAGAAAAACTAGAAATTAATGACAAAAAGAAAACTAGAAAATTTACAAATATGTCGAAAATAAACATCATCCGATTAAATAACCTACAGATCAAAAAACAAATCACAAAATGAATTAGAATATTTCTCAATACAAATGAAACTAAACACACAACATAGAAAAACTCATGGGATCCAGCAAAAGCAATGATAAGATAGAAATTTAACACCATAAATGAATGTATTAACAAAACCTTAAATAACCCAACAATACATCTTAAGGAATTAGACAATGAAAAATGAACTAAACTGAAAATAAGCACAGTGAAAGAAACACTAATGTTAAAAGTGGAGAAAAATAAAATAGAGAAAGAATAATAGAAAAAATCAACTCAACTAAAATTGTGGGATTTTTTAATCAACAAAATTGGCAACAATTTAGTTAGACTAGACTAAAAAAAAAAGAAGACTCAAATTATTAAACTCAGTCACAAAAGAGGGATATAACTGCTAATTTTTCAGAAATAAAAAGGATTACTAGAATACCATGAACTTCTGTATGACACTAAATTGGATATACACATCAAGTGGACAAATTATGAATAAAAAACACATGCTACCAAATGGACTTAGGAAGAAATATAAAATCTCAATAGCCCTATAACAAGTAAGAACATTGGATTCCTAATAAAAATCTCCCCAAAATAAAGTGGTTTCTTTAGTGAATTCTACCCAAAATTAAAAAATAACATTCATAGTTCTCAAACTTTTTTTCTAAAGAAAGTATAAGGAAAGAGTATTTTCTAACTCATTCCCTGAGGCCAGCATTGCCCCAGCATCAAAATCAAAACAAGATAATGCAAGAAAAGAAAACTGAAGAAGAATATCCTTTATGAACATAGATTTAGAAATCCTCAACAAAATACTAGCAAACCTAACTCAGCAACATATTAAACCAATTATACATTATGGATAAGTAGGATTTATTTCAGAAATGTAAGGGTGGTTTAACATATGAAAAATAATGTAATGCACCACAGGAATAGGATGAAAGAAAAAAATGGCCATATCAATTGATGCAGAAAATAGCTGTGACAAAATCAAGCACCCTTTCATGATAAAAACATTAAATAAACTAGGAATACGAAGAAATTTCTCAATATGAGAAAAGTCATATAGGAAAAACTCACAGCTCATATCATGCTCAATGGGGAAAAACTGAATAATTTTCCCAAGATGAGTAATAAAACAAGATGCCAGCTTTTACCATGTATATTTAGCATATTACTGGAAATTCTAATTAGGGCAATTAGACAAGGAAAAGGAAATAGAAGGATTCCAGTTTGGAAAGGAAGTTGTGAAACTATATTCTCAGATGATATGATTTTATTTCTAGTAAACCCTAAAGAATACATGTATGCTCATACACACACACGTGTGCATACACACATCAATCCTGTTATAACTCACAAACAAATTCAGCAAAATTGCAGTATACAAAATCAACATGCAAAGAATCAGCCATATTGCCACATACTAACATAAACAACCTCAAAGGAAATTAAGGACATAATTATTTACAATAACATAAAAACTTATTAGAAATAAATTTAATTAAGAAGGCAAAAGACTCATATGCTGAAAATTACAAAACATTGCTTAAAGATGAAGGCATAAATAAACACAAAGCCACTCTGCATTTATGTATTGGAAGATTTAATATTGTTAAGATGTCAATACTATTCAATGTGATCTACAGGTTCCATGCAGTCCCCATCAAAATCCCAATGGTGTTTATTTTTTTAAAAAAAGAAAGGCTCCTGGATGGCTCAGTCAGTCGGGTGGCTGACTTCGGCTCAGGTCATGATGTCATGGTTCATGAGTTCAAGTCTGTCTCAGGCTCTATGCTGACAGCTCAGATCCTGGAGCCTGCTTTGGATTCTGTGTCTCCCTCTCTTTGTGTCCCTCCTCCACTTGGTCTCTCTCTCTCTCTCTCTCTCTCTCTCTCTCTCTCTCTCTGTCAGAAATAAACAAGCATTGTTTTATTTTTTTTAATTTAAAAAAAATGAAAAAAAAATATTCTATAGCTTATATGGAACTTCAAGAGACCTCAAAGAGCCAAAAACAGTTTGGAAAAGGAACAAAATTTGGGAACTCAAACTTCCAGACTTCAAAAATTACCACAAGGGTATAGTAGTCAGAAGAATATAGAACTGGCATAAGTACAGACATAAAGACCAATGTAATCAAATTAGGAACCTTGAAGTATACCCACACATCTAAGGCCCACTGATTTTCAACTAGAACTCCAAGATTATATAATGGGGAAAGAACAGAAATTATGCTGGAAAAATTGAGTATACCAAAATCTAAATGAAAAGAGTAGACTGACTTTTTCTTATATCACATACAAAAAGTAATGAACATGGATCAGAAACCAAACTTTATTTTTTGAAGTTTATTTATTTTGAGAGAGAGAGATTCAGAAAGAGAGGCAGGTAGAGACAGAGATAGAGGGAGAGAGAGAATCCCAAGTAAGCTCCGTACTGTCAATGCAGATCCTGATGCAGGGCGATGCAGGGCTAGATCTCACCAACTGTGATATCATGACCTGAGCTGAAATCATGGGTTGGATGCTTAACTGAATGAGCCACCCAGGCGCCCTCAAAAACCTAAATTTAAAAGCTACAAATGTAAAAAAAAAATATGAGGGCACATTTTAATTATGTTAAATTTGGCAGTGGTTTCTTTAGTATGACATGAAAATAACAACAAAAGGAAAAGTAAATTGGGCGCCATTCAAATTAAAAACTTTTGTGGATAAAATACCACTATCAAGAGAGTGAAGGGCACCTGCGTTGCTCATTCAATTGAGCATCTAACTTTGGCTCAGGTCATGATCTTACACTCTGTGGGTTCAAGCACTGCATCAGGCCTATGCTGACAGGTGAACCTGGAGCCTGCTTCAGATTCTGTCTCCCTCTGTCTCTCTGGTACTCCCTTGCTTACACACACACACTCTCTCTCTCTCAAAAATAAACATTTAAATTTTTTTTAAAAGAGAGTGAAAACACAGTGTACAAAATAAAAGAAAATGTTTGAAAATCATATCTTCTGAGACATTAATATTCAGAACATATAGAGAATAAATCAACATTTACAACTTAATAATAAAAAAGACACCCAATTAAAAAATGGACACAGGAAGTGAATATATATTTTTCCAAAGGAGGCATAAAGATGGCCACTAAGCACATGAAAGAATTCTAAACATCTTTAGTCATTAGGGAAATGAAATTCAAAACCACAATGAGATATCACTTAACACCTATTAGTATGGATATATCAGTCCATGAAAAGACATGGAAGAAACTTAAAATACATATTACTAATTGAAAGAAGTCAGTCTGAAGAGTTACATAGTCTACAATTCTAACTACATGAAATTTGGAAAAAGAAAAACTATAAATACAGTAAAAATATCAGTGGTTTCCAGAGGTTAAAGGGAAAGAAGGAATCAATAGGTGGACAGATTTTTTTACGGCAGTGACACTACTCTGTATGGTACTATTAATAGTGGATACACGCCATTATTCATTTGTCCAAACCCATATATTAT
Organism: Herpailurus yagouaroundi; assembly: GCF_014898765.1. Taxonomy (NCBI): domain Eukaryota; kingdom Metazoa; phylum Chordata; class Mammalia; order Carnivora; family Felidae; genus Herpailurus; species Herpailurus yagouaroundi. The sequence continues at coordinate 1,976,341 of NW_024420424.1, read as the reverse complement.
AGAACATCAAGATTGAATTCTAATGTAAACTATGAACTCTGGATGATACTAATGTTTTAATGTAGGTTCATCAATATTAACAAATGTACTACCCAGTGGGGGAATGTTTATAATGGAAGAGGCTATGTACATGTAGGACGGGACAGTATGGTCTATCTCTGTACCTTCTGCTCAATATTGCTGTGAACCTAAAGTTACTCTAAAAACAAAGTCTACTAAAACCAAGCACCTACTGTAGATTTTATATTGGTATTTACATACAGCTCTAATTTTGCTACATTTTTAATTCTTTTTGTAGCATAATAGACAGGATTCTGAACTATATGAAACTGGTTCTTACAGTTCTATTTTGTTTAATTAGAGTCTTCAATTATTTCTATCCATTTCAGATGTGTTTCAGTAGCCAAAAATCTAATCCAAATGATTCACCAAGAAATTTTTGGTCCATATGGTAATACATGGTGTCTCAGGGAGTAGTAAACTGGGACAGAAAACATTAAAGTGGAGTCACAGATATTTCTTTTAATTTGACCTTCTGTTCTAATTGATTACAGCTATCCAGCATCTACTCTGGAACATGAAAACACAGTTGTAAGTACAAAGGATAAAAGGTTTTTGACTCAGACATTGCAAGGGATCCACCACTTTCTAGCTATGTGATCTATGCAAGGGATTCCATTTCTCTTAGCCTCAGTTTTCTTATCTGAAATATGATAATAATAAGTATCTCTCAACAGTAATATACCTATTAATTGATATATGATGTAAAGCAACTAGCACAATAAAGGATGGCTAATTATATCTAATATAGTAGTCAGACCATCCTGCTTTTTATAAAATGATTTCTTACTCTGTCTCTATATAGAAACACAAAGCGAGGTGATTTTGCTCTTACCAATAATGTAAAAGAAAGATCATTGCTGACCTAGTTTAACTGCTGAGATGAACTTAACTCTAAGGATAAATAATCTCAGACTTTTTGGTCTTGTCTGAGAGTGACTATAGTTCTGTTTGAGGTACAATTAGAGATGGTCAAGGGACACAACAGTTAATAATAGAATGCACTGTCTAGCTCAATACCTTAAATTCTGAGTTATTTTTGAAACCACTCTTAGAAATTGTGTTTGTACTTGATTTTTAATTAATACCTTTGTATAAATATATACCTGTTATTTAAGATTCTGCTCATTTCTTACCTCCTCCATGATAACTTTGATGATCTTGCTTTCTTACTCATACTTGAAAATTTGTGTGTATGTGTGTGTGTGTGTGTGTGTGTGTGTGTGCTTCAATTCCAGCTATTAGCCAATCTTCCTGAGAAGAGACTTTCTTGTGTTTGTGTTTGTCTTCTCGCTATTTAATGAGTGTTTTGAGAGGGAATGACCCCTGTTTTGAATATTTCATGCATTCTGGATAATACCTAACACAGTAACTGAGACATATTAGACACTAGTAAATATTTTTGAACTGCCTCTGTTGTTTGGTTATCAGTATAGCTCATATGTACTATGGATTTATCTGTTTTGTTTGTAAATTATTCATTCCTTTGAATTTACTGAATAACAGTGTCAGAATAATTCAGCCAGAAAACTTTTCATTAATGTCACAGGAAAAAATTATCTTGGTAACATTTGTTTCTGGAAGATAGATTTATTCATTCTCTGTACAATCTACTTTGTAAATGTACATCTCACCCAGATACATACTCAAAAACCTGGAAACTCAAATTCTTTCTTGCTGTACTTTAAGCATGGTTGCTTCTGGATAAAGATAAGAATATGAGGGCATTGTTACTGTACTGTTTTTATACCTAGGCATAACTTATGAATATGGTAGAGGTTCTTTATGTTTCTCATTTGCTTCAGTTTGCTGCCTTAAATGAATCAAAGCCATGTTTTCACACCATAGACATATTATTCAAATACCAGTGTGACCATATTTGAAAAGCCTCTCTGTACCATTTTATGCCACAGATGTATTTTACATCTGGCAAGAGCCATTTCTCTGCATGTCACCAGTAATTCAGTTTAACAGCTGCCTCTTTTGACAAGCTTAATGTCAGACTCTAAAATGACAAGGTGACAGTTTTCTTTTTCCTGAACAGAACACAGTGAAAATTAACTATTTGAATACAGGAGCATTAAATGAATTTAGAGCACATTTAATTTTCTTCTGAGCAAATGAATAGGCTTTGGGATATTATTTATATGAATACACGGTCTATAGAGCCACTGAAGCTGATGATTCAAGGCATTTTTCAGGGTGCTGTGATTTGTACCTGAAATATGCTAATCCATAACTAAAATAATTAAATGAAGGTAAAGCAATTATTGAAAAGAAACAGTGAAAGTGAGAAATGAGGGGTATAAGTGCTAGAGTTATTGCCTAAATTCATTAGAGATCTCTGTAGATTCAGGCAACAGAGTTAAAGTGCTTGCAAATACAACAACTGATGGTATCATAAAGCTAACTTTTTCCACTGGAGACTGCATACTATCTTCTCTGAATAAAGCTAGCTATAAGAGGTGGTCCTTGGTGTAATCATCAATCTAATGACAAGACTGATCTATGGTACTTTCATGGCTGTCTCTTTTGTGTTTTTCTTCCTTTTTCTATGCCTGAATGCCTCCAAGTAAGAACTTAGGAACTTGGTTCTACCTACCAACCTCCTGTTGAATCCTTTTGAGATAACAGCATTTGATTGCCAGTCACTGAACTGCACATTGGAGATACTGGAAAAAATAAAGTCAGATATAACCCCTGCCTTTATGGAGTTTTCAGGCTATTACAGTATTAATTTTCTATGACTGCCACAAAAATTATCATAAGAAGCAGTTTAAAACAGCACAGGTGTATTATCCCACAGTTATGTAAGTCAGAGAAGCCCAAAATAGTTTGCTGAATTGATTCCTTTGCTTAGAGTTGCACAATGCTGAAATCAAGGTATCAGGAGTGCTGTATTCCCTTCTGGGGACTGTAAGGGAGAATATATTTCCTTGATCACACACGTAATTGGTAGAATTTAACTCCTTGTAGTTATAGCCCTGAGTTCTCCATTTTCTTGCTGGTTATCAATTGGGGGTTGTTTCTAGCTTTCAGAGGCCATTCACATTTCTAGGCTCATAGCCTTTTTTCTATATCTTTATAGCCAAAAATGGTAAATCAAGTCCTTCTTATGCTTTGTTTCTTTTCTTTTCTTCTACCACATCTCTCTGAATTCATCAGATAAAAAGGTCCCTATTTTTAAGGAGTCATGTGATTAGCTTGGTCTACCTGGATCATCTCTCCATCTCAGTTTCATGAACTTAATAACATTTACAAAGTCCCTTTGTCATATATGGTAAACATATTGATAGGATTTTGGAATTAGGTCATGCATACATAGGGGAGAGCCATTATTCTCTCAATAGAAATAAAACAAGTCTAATAATTTATAAAAGTACGGAATGTTATTTTGAAAATGTTACAAGGGTCTAACTAGAAGTTCAGGAAACAGCTTCCTAATGAAGTAATTTATTAGCTGATATCTAAAGAGAGAATAGGAGTTAGCCAGAGAAATGAAAGTGTGTAGGAGGATAGGGCGTCTTGGTGGCTCAGTTGGTTAAGCATCTGACTTTGCCTCAGGTCATAAACTCACAGTTTGTGGGTTCTAGCCCCACATTGGGCTCTGTGCTGACAGCTCAAAGCCTGGAGCCTGCTCCGGATTCTGTCTCTCTCCCTCTCTCTCTCTCTCTCCCTCTAGTACTCTCTCTCTCTCTCAAAAAAAAAAAATAATAGTAAGTACATATTTAAAAATAGAGTGTGTAGGAGGAAAGTTTCCAAAAGAGGGGAAAGTATGTATACAAGCCTAGAGATGATGAAAATGATACCTAAGATACAATGGATTTTAGGAGCCTGGGTGTCTCAGTCGGTTAAGCTGACTTCGGCTCAGGTCATGATCTCAGGGTTTGTGAGTTCAAGCCTCATGTCGGGCTCTGTACTGACAACTCAGGGCCTGGATCTTGCTACGGATTCCATGCCTCCCTCTCTCTCTAGTACTTCCCCACATGTGTTCTGTCTCTCTCTGCCTCTCAGAAATAAATAAATGTTAAAAATTAATTAAAAAGATACAATAGATTTTATTTAAGGTAATAAATAAAACAAACATTTCTTCATCAAGTTAGTGAAGGGGAGGGGTGTAATGTAATAAGCTAGAGAAGTGAATAAGAGTTATACTATTTTGGTCTCTTTGTGCTTTATTAAAAAATGTAGATCTTTGTCTTAAAAACATCAAAAATCCATTGAAGAATCCTACCTAGAAATACCCCCATACTTAAAATATGTGATATATAACTTAAATTTGAGGCCCAGCATTATATATGTCTTGACATTTGGAAAAACTGGAAAAAAATGAATGGTCTAATTGCAAATTCCTCTCCGTATTGTTATCCTGAAGAAAGATACCTATCCAAACAACCCTTATTATCACGAGGAACCAAAATGCCCACATATCCTTAAGTATAAGGCTTCAGTTCTGTGCTAGACCATGGATTTATTCAAACAAGCCAATTATGCCATTACATGGGAACCAGGTAACATCTCACCTTCTTAATACTACAATGCCTGCTTCCCACATTCCTGGTTTCACTCTTCCTGTGGACAACCTCATGTGGTCATTCATGGCACCTGGTCTCCTCCTCCACTAAACTATTAGTGTATGTAACTAATATACTGCTGTAGATTTCATTTTACTATTGCCAGGTATTATGTGTTTGCCCATCCACATAACCCTTGCTTAGGAATCCTTTATTTACAAAATAGTTAAACAGTAGGTGAATAAAACAAAATCTAGACCTGTTTTATCTCTCACAATTTTAATCTGATCTTAAACCACTTGTTGAGAGGACTGTTTGGGTAAAAATAATAAGTTACATTTAAAAATTTAGTAAAGGAAAACTGCGTAACATCCTCTCTTAACCCTGGTTATGTGGGCTGGTAGAGAGAGGATTTGTATTTTTGTACAGGAAGATCAGAGAAGGTATGCCCCTTCCCAAACGGATGTCTTAGTAGTGTAAGCACATTTAAACACTCGGCAATGGGAGAAATATGTGGGTCATGAAATTTTGTCTGGTGCCTTTTATTTTACCACTTAAGCAACTGCATACCCATGCATACATCAGGTTTTGCTAGCCAACTAAAAAATTATTCAAGGCCCAAAATGCAAAGAGTGCATAATCAAAGGCAGAACTTCTATTATTTTTTTTTAATCCAGATCTGTTATTAACTTACAATATTACCTTATATAGGTCATTTCCCTTCCCTGTGTTTCAATAGTTCTACTTGGAAATAATACATGAAATAGTTAGAATCAGTGGTCTTTATAGTTTCCTTAATTTCTAATGTTATATAATTCTGAAAAAAATATGATTAAGATTTGAAAAAGATTAACTTACCCCTGAACTCATAATAATGTTGTGTGGCCTGTTAATAAGTGGTGAGTTATTAAAATTTGAAACTGTGGTACAAGAGGATGCTGTTTCTTTTTAGTTTTTAGAATTTGTAAAAAGCAGAAAAGGTATCAGATGTTATTTTTCAACTTTTCCAATAGCATTTGTAAAAATCACCTTAAATGGATAACTTGTATGTTCCACAGTTAATGCTTATTGTGATTTTATTGCAATAAAATGGCACAATTGAGAATTGATTTATGAGGCTTTCTGGATGAATGAGAACTACTTTAATCAATCTGTACTTTTCTTAGTTTCATCTAAGAGAAAGAAGATAACAAAAGTGACAATTGATTAAATTGCAAAGGATCAGCCTTCATTTCACTATGGATTTCTGCCTTCTCTTAAGTGTCTCTACTTTAAATTCAGCTCAACGTTAGGTAACTTACCTCTTCTAAACTAGGAGTGAATATAGCTTACAGGAGCTGAGGCTCAGGAAGTTGAACAACTAATCACTAAGGGTATTCTACATTTTTATAAGAATAAACACAGATCATGATTAATCATATTCAGGACTCTCTCTATGAATGAATAAAGGTCATAGTTTTCCCTTATTTTTGGCAACCTTGATACTCAGAGATATGTAACAATCACCATAAACTTACCCCAATATCCTTTTATATCTCTGTTATTCATAGCTTTTCTTAAGTTCTTTTTTTTTTAATTTTTTTTTCAACGTTTTATTTATTTTTGGGACAGAGAGAGACAGAGCATGAACGGGGGAGGGGCAGAGAGAGAGGGAGACACAGAATCGGAAACAGGCTCCAGGCTCTGAGCCATCAGCCCAGAGCCTGATGCGGGGCTCGAACTCACGGACCGCGAGATCGTGACCTGGCTGAAGTCGGACGCTTAACCGACTGCGCCACCCAGGCGCCCCTTAAATTCTTATACGTAGTTATATCTTTAGCCAATATTCTTCATTGTAGGAAATAAGTAGATGCCAAACAAAAGGCACAGAGTTATTTTCTAAGATTTATTTATTTATTTTTGAAAAAGAGAGACAGAAAGCACAAGTAGAGGAGGAGAAGAGAGAGAGGGAAAGAGAGAATCCTAAGCAGGCTCTGCACAATCAGTGTGGAGCCCAACATGGGACTTGAACACACAAACCATTGTATCATGACCTGAGTCAAAGTTGTATGCTTAACATACTGTGCCACCCACGTGCCCCAAGGACAAAGTTATTTTTGACAGATCTTAGCAGAGAATGGTAAAAGTTGGTAATTAAAACATGTAAATTAAGCTTATCCCACCTGATATTTACTTTTTAAACTTAACCATGTTACTCACCTATTTATAATGACTTATACACTAAACATACTGTTCTCAAAATTCATCCATGCTACTGCATATGCCACACTCTTATTCGTTTTTAAGGTTTAATAATATCCTGTTGTAGGTATATGTCACATTTTTTAAATCTATTCTTCCACTGATGGACACTTGAGTTGCTTCCACCTTTGGGTTGTTGTGAATAATGCTGCTATGAACATGGATACACAAATATCTATTTGAGTATTTCTTTGAATTCTTTGGAATATGTATGTATCTAGAATTGGAATTCTGGGTCATATGTTAATGCTATGTTGATTTTTGTAGGAAATTGACAAATTGTTTTCCATGGCAGCTGCACATTTTATATTCCCACCAGACAATGAACTAGGATTTCAAATTTCACAATATCCATCTTTTAAAAAAGTTTATTTATGTATTTTGAGAAATAGAAAGGAAAAGAGAGAAAGAGAAAGAGAGAGCAAGCAGGAGAAGGGCAGAGATAGAGGGAGAGAGAATTCCAAGAAGGCTCTGAGCTGTCAGTCAGTGCAGATCCCAATGTGGGGCTTGATCCCACAAACTGTGAGAGTGTGACCTGAAGTGAAATAAAGAGTGGGGTGCTTAATCAACTGAGCTACCCAGGCACTGCATCAGTAACATTATTTTTATTATTTTTTTATTTTTTAAGGTTGTTTTTTTTTTTTTTACTTTGAGAGAGAGAGAGAGAGAGAGAGAGTGAGAGAGAGTGAGAGCACTAGAGGAAGAGGAACAGAAAGAGAGAAGGAGAAATATTCCCAAGCAGGCTGTGTGCTGTGTGCATACAGCCCTATGTGGGGCTCAAACTCATGAACTATATGATCTTGACATGAGCCAAGAGTCAGATGCTTAACTGACTGAGCCACCAAGGTACCCCAGTAGTACTATTTTTAATAGTCATTCTAATGAGTGAAGTAGTATCTTCTTGTCATTTTGATTTGCAATTCTCAGTGGCTACTAATATTGAGCATAGTTACATGTGCTTATTTGGACATCCACATGTCTTCTTTAGAGAAAAGTCTTACAATTCAATAACATACACAAAAACGACCCAAGTAAAATTTGTGTAACAGAGATGAATACCCAAGAAAATGCCACTTTATGCAAGACCTGCATGAATGTCTAGGATCTATGTGTGTCTTGAAGGAGAGCCTTATTTCTTATAGCCATGAGGCTAAAATTGCTGAAATTCAAATATAGAAAAACATCCTGCAATTGGTTAAATTGAAAAACATGTAAAATTCTCAGAATTACAGGGTATTTACTGTTAAAGTGAGGACATTGATAAATACTAGAATAATGTACATTTGGATGAAGACTTTTGGGAAGACTGATGAAGTGGAAGGCATTGATCATTTAAATTCTGGTTATCCACCTTTGCAGTGGAAGAGGTTTTCCCACCCCCTTCCAATCTTCAGCAAAAGTGACTGCCCCAATCCCACTGAGGTGACCTCCCCACTCCAAGTGGCAGCATTACCCACAGTGGTATTGGCCATTCTACCTCCATCTGTGGGGATTAACCCAACATTGCCTGAGGAAATGGAAATTTCTTCCCTTGATGCAGTTGTCATGGGAGACAATGCTGCTGTCCTCTGGAACCATCCCCACCACCCTTCTTTGCTTTTAGACCTATATCTAGACTTAAATCCCAGCAGGTCCTTAAAGGTGAGATACAGTATACTCCAAAATAACTACATGATTTTTCCAATTTAAACAAGCAGAAATCTGAGGAACATGTATGAGAATGGATAGTAAGGATGTGAGATAATGTTATAAGGAATAGAAGAAATATAAAGTTGGATCAGTATGGTTCTACTGAGAAAAAATTCTAAATTTAATGTTGCAGCATTGGGAGTTAAAAGGGACTCCAACTCTTTGGTTGATTGGCTGAAATGTTGATCAAAAAAATGTCCACTGTGAGTGAATTGGAAATGCTTGATGTTCCTTGGTTTAATGTATAAAAAGGATTCAGAGGTTTAGAGATATTAGAAAGTTAGAGCAAAGTTATCATTTAATACCAATTCGCCCACATTGGGAGGGTCTAAAAGACATACTTTCATCAATATTTTGAGGAATAAGCCCCAGTATCTTTAGAGTTCCATGGTAGCTCTTCTCTGCAGGATAGATATTATAGTGAGAATTATAGCCATTCAACTGGAAAACCTAAATGCAGTGATAGTAATTGGATCTTGGAGCAGCAAGAGCCACGTGACAGCACTCAACTGCCAAAGGCAAGGTGGATGTGATTACATATGCTAGTTGTCCCTAGTAACAGAGAAGTGAAAACTTCTGTACACTTATCGCTAAGATATTTACATGTCACTCATGACATAACTATATAAGAGAAACATAGAACAAGCTTTTATAACTTGGAGCAAAGCCCTTACATAATCTGAAGATAACTACTCTCCTTTTGATAAACAGGTCTTAGCCTGCTACTGGGCTTAGTAGTAGAGACTGAACACTTATCCAAAGGCCACAAATTTACCATGCAAACTGATCTTCTCATAATAAAATGGCTGTTATCTGACCCACCAAACCATAATGTTAGGGGGTGCATAGCATCACTACATCATCAAATGGAAGTGGTGTATATATGATTGGGCCAAAGTAAGCCCCAATGGCACAATTACATTACATGAAGAAGTGGCCTAAAGGCCCATGATCCCCACTTTTGCTACACGGAATGTTGTATCCCAGCCTGCACCTATGACTTCATGGGTATTTCCCTATGATCATTTGACAGAGGAAGAGAAGACTTTGCTTTGGTTTATGAATAATGCTGCATGATATGCTGTCACGGACTGAAATTGTACAGCTATAACACCCAAGCCCCTCTATAGAACATCCTTGAAGGACAATAGTGAAAGGAAGTCCTCCCAGTGGGCAAAACTTTGGGCAGAGCACACAGTTGTTCACTTTGCTTGGAAGGAGAAATGGTCAGAAGTATGATTATATACCAATTTATGGGCTATTTCCAATGGTTTAGCTAGATGGTCACAGACTTGGAAGAAACATGATTGTAAAATTGTTGACAATGAAGTCTTGAGAAGAATGGCCTAGCACAATGGAGGAATAATAGGAATTTTCTATTGTCCCTCCATAGAACATTTATTTTGACAAACACCCATGGACAAGAGTACTTTTATGGAGGCCCGAGAGTCCAACAGAGAAACATAAGAACACCACTGGAACAAAAAAATCCAAGGATAGATGAATTGAGGAGTGTAAGAATAGTTTCACCTTATACACATTACCCTCCCATAAGACAAAGCTCAGTTCCAAGATAGACCACCTTGAGCTGATATTTCTCCACAGGGGAATGTGAGAGTGTAGTTAATGAGTGCCTGGATTCCCCAGCCAAGTAAGACGCTGCCCAAGAGCTCACTTCTTTCATACCTCACCTATAATGCTGAAGTAATTGGAAAAGCTGAAGGGTTGGGAGAGTCTGGCAGCACAGTAACCAGGGCTCAGAACTTATGAAAGTTACACAGATATCACAGAAGTTTTCCATGGACCTCATCAGGAAGCCTGTCCATGAGCTGCACATGGATGCCCTGCCTACTGACACCTTCACCTGGTGCATGGGAGCCCCTAATGCCTCACATACCTCATCAACATCCCATTGTCAGGTTCTTGACAGTAAGTGAAAGTTTTTACAGAGGAAACACAAGCGCACAGAGGAAGCCAGCTTAACTCTGCAGAATTTGGGGAAAACATTCAAACATGAGCATTTTCAGGTATCTCCCTCTAGAGAAAACAAATGGCAGACTTTCAGTGCCCAGCCCAACTTTGCAAGATGGAGAGAAAAAATATAATCTTAAGGATCCTCCTAAGGAGGAAACAAGATATGTGGAGTGGTTGCATCCATAGAAGAGGTCTGAAAGATCCTCAAAATGCCTTGTTGAGCAGAATGATCAAAGAAAGGCAAATACCATACGATAAAGGTATTTCTCTCCTAAAACCAGTCAGTAAAGACAGAAGTAGGTGACTGAATCTATAAATGTGAAGACAACAGTGCAAAACTACTAGAAACACAATCAATGAAACATGACACCACAAAAAGAAAACAATAATTTTTCAAAACCAATGCCAAAATGGACATCTATAAATTGTTTGACAAATAAATCAAAATAATTGAAGCCCATGAGCTAGACACAGATAGATAACTCAATGAGCAGGATAACAATACATGAACAAAATGAAAACTTTAACAAAGAAAAAGAAGAAAAATACAATAAATGAAATCACACACCTTGGTATTTATCCAAAGAAGTTGAAACCCTATGTTCACATAAAAAGTTGCACAAGAATCTTCATAATAATTTTATTGATAATGTCAAATTGTGGATACAACTATAATGTTTTTCAGAAGGTAACTGGATAAATAAATTTTGGTACCTTTAGGTATTGGAATATTCAACATTAAAATGAAATGTGCCATTAAAACATGAAAATACATGATGAAAACTTAAATTCATATTACTATATGAAAGAAGTCAATCTGAAAACTCTACATAAGGTATATAATTCCAATTATAAGACATGTGGGGAAAAGCAAAACCATGAAGACAATAAGGATAGTAGTTGCAAAGGCTTGATGGCGGCAGGAAAAGAATGAATAGGTGGAACACTGAGGACTTTTAGGGAAGTGAAAGTACACTGTTGAATAGCATAATAAAAATGGATATATAGCATTATACATTTGTCCAAACACTTAGAATGTAGAACACCTAGAGTGAAATGTAATGTAAAATATGGATTTCTAGGGTTTATAGTGTTGATCAATTGGAACAGGTGTACCATTCTGGTGGGGGTGCTGATAATTAAGAAAGCTATGTATGGGCAGGGAACATATGGGAAATCTGCCCTTCTCACTCAATTTTGTCTTGAACTTTAACTGTTATAAAAACTAAAGTCTCAGATTGGACAGAGGAAGATGGTGGCATAGGTGGACGCTGGGCTCACCTCGTCCTGCTGACCAATTAGATTCCACCCACATCTGCCTAAATAACCCAGAAAACCACCAGAAGACTAGAAGAACAGACTCTCTGGAGCCAAGCATAGACGAGAGGCCCATGGAAGAAGGTAAAAAGGTCTGAGAGGTGGTGCGTGCTACACGGACTGGTGGGAGGGAGCCGGGCAGTGGAGGGGCAAACAGCCCACCCTGCAAGGCAGAGCCACCAAGTCTGGCTTGCAAAAGAGTGGGGGCTGGACGGAGTGTGTTCTGACAGCCAGCTGGACTTAACATCTGAAATGTTATAAGTCAACAACTCTGCTCTGAGAGCGCGACGGCTAGAGGACAATGGGATGGAGAGTTGTTGAGCCCCGGACGACAGAGCTCAGCTTGGCGGGAAACAAAGGCGATTGCCAGCGCCATATCCCTCACCCATGCCCCAGACAAAATCCCAAAGGGAACCAGTTCCCGTCACGGAACTTGTTTGCACAGCACAAACACCCGACCCTGTGCTTCTGTGGATCAATCCCTCAAACAGGTCGGCGTCCTTCCTAATGCTGCAGGGCCCCATCCGCAGGGGACCACCTAGAGCAAAGTGAGCTGAGTCTGCTCCTCCCGCCCCTGTGCACCATGCGGATTCACTCCAGCTAATATGCCAGATCCCACTGAAGCAGCACCACAAGCCTGTCAGTGTGCAAGTAACCCAGACAGGGGCCACACCACTCCACAAACAGTCCTGCCCCAGGGAGACAGGAAGATAAGGTGCACACCAGTCTGACTGTGGCCCCAGCGGTGGGCTGGGGGCGGAGATCAGTCTGACTGCAGCCCCACCCACCAACGGAAGTTATTCTAGACAGCACAGGGGAAGAGCCCTGCAGTTCCATGCCACTCCACGGACTATCCAAAATGACAAAACAGAAGAATTACCCTCATAAGAAACTCCAGGAAGTAGCTACAGCTAATGAACTGATCAAAAACGATTTAAGCAATGTAACAGAAAATTAATTTAAAATAATAGTCATAAAATTAATTGCTGGGCTTGAAAAATGTATAGACGACAGCAGAGAATCTATTCCTACAGAGATCAAGGGACTAAGAAACAGTCAGGAGGAGCTAACAAATGCTATAAATGAGGTGCAAAATAAAATGGAGGTGACCACAGCTCATATTGAGAGGCAAAGGAAAGAATAGGTGAATTAGAAGATAAAATTATGGAAAAAGAGGAGGCTGAGAAAAACAGAGATAAAAAAATCCAGGAGTGTGAAGGGAGAATTAGAGAACTAAGTGACACAATTAAATGTAATAATTATATGCATAATTGGGATTCCAGAAGAGGAAGAGAGAGGGAAAGGTGTTGAAGGTGTACTGGAAGTAATCATAGCTGAGAACTTCCCTGATCTGGGTAAGGAAAAAGGCATTGAAATCCGGGAGGCACAGAGAACTCCCTTCAGATGTAACTTGAATCGATCTTCTGCATGACATATCAAAATGAAACTGGCAAAATACAAGGATGAAGAGAGAATTCTGAAAGCAGCTAGGGATAAACAAGCTCTAACATATAAAGATAACCAATAAGACTAGTGACGGATCTATCTACTGAAACTTGGCAGGCCAGAAAGGACTTGCAGGAAATCTTCAATGTAATGAACAGAAAAAATATGCAGCTGAGAATCCTTTATCCAGCAAGTCTGTCATTTAGAACAAAAGGAGAGATAAAGGTCTAGCCAAACAAACAAAAACTGAAAGAATTCGTCACCACTAAACCAGCACTACAAGAGTTCATAAGGGGGAACCTGTGAGACAAGGTACCAGAGACATCACTTCTAGCATGAAACCTACAGACATCACAATGACTCTAAACCATATCTTTCAATAATAACACTAAATGTAAATGGACTAAATGTTCCCACCAAAAGACATAGGTATCATAATGGAAAAAAAAAAAAAAAAGCAAGACCCATCTATTTGTTGTCTACAAGAGACTCATTTTAGACCTTAGGACACCTTCATACCAAAAGTGAGGGGATGGAGAACTATTTATCATGCTACTGGAAGTCACAAGAAAGCTGGAGTAGCCATACTTATATCAGACAAAAGACAGTAAATTAAAGACTGTAACAAGAGATGAAGAAGGACATTATATAATAATTACAGGATGTATCCATCAGAAAGAGCTAACAATTATAAATGTCTATTGCCAAATATGGGAGCCCCAAATATATAAAACAACTCATCACAAACATAAGCAACCTTAATGATAATAATGTGGTAATTGCATGGGAATTTAATACTCCACTTACAACAATGGAAAGATAATCTATACACATGATCAATAAAGAAACAAGGGCCCTGAATGATGCATTGAATCAGATGGGCTTGACAGATATATTTAGAACTCTGCATCCCAAAGCAACAGAATATACTTTCTTCTCGAGTGCACATGGAACATTCTCCAAGATAGATCACATACTGGGTCACAAAACAGCCCTTCATAAGTATACAAGAATTGAGATCATACCATGCATACTTTCAGACCACAATGCAATGAAGCTTGAATTCAACCACAAGAAAAAGTCTGAAAAGCCTCCACATGCATGGAGGTTAAAGAACCCCTACTAAAGAATGAATGGTGCAACCAGGCAATTAGAGAAGAAATTAAGAAATATATGGAAACAAATGAAAATGAAAAGACAACATTCCAAAAGCTTTGGGATGCAGCGAAGGCAGTCTTGAGAGGAAAATACATTGCATTCCAGGCCTATCTCAAGAAACAAGAAAAATCCCAAATACAAAATCCAGCAGCACACCTAAAGGAAATAGAAGCAGATCAGCAAAGACACCCCCAAACCCAGAAGAAGAAGAGAAATAATAAAGATCAGAGCAGAAATAAACAACATAGAATCTAAAAAAACTGTAGAGCAGATCAATGAAACCAAGAGTTGTTTTTTTTGAAAAAATAAACAAAATTGATAAACCTCTAGCCAGGCTTCTCAAAAAGAAAAGGGAGATTACTCAAATAGACAAAATCATGAATGAAAATGGAATTATGACAACCAATCCCTCAGAAATACAAGCACTTATCAGGGAATATTATGAAAAATTATATGCCAACAAACTGGACAACGTGGAATAAATGGACAAATTCCTAAACACCCACACACTTCCAAAACGCAAACAGGAAGATATAGAAAGCTTGAACAGACCCATAACCAGCGAAGAAATTGAATCAGTTATCAAAAATCTCCCAACAAATAAGAGTTGAGGACCATATGGCTTCCCAGGGGAATTCTACCAGACATTTAAAGTAGAAATAATACCTATCCTTCTCAAACTATTCCAAAAAAATAGAAAGGGAAGGAAAACTTCCAGATTCATTCTATGAAGCCAGTATTACTTTGATTCCTAAACCATACAGAGACCCAGTAAAAAAAGAGAACTACAGGCCAATATCCCTGATGTATATGGATGCAAAAATTCTCAATAAGATACTAGCAAATCGAATCCAACAGCATATAAAAAGAATTATTCACCAAATCAAGTGGGACTCATTCCTGGGCTGCAGGAATGGTTCAACATTTGCAAATCAATCAACGTGATACATCACATTAATAAAAGAAAAGAAAAGAAAAGAAGAGAAAAGAAAAGAACCATATGATCCTGTAAATTGATGCCAAAAAAGCATTTGACAAAATTCAGCATCCTTTCTTAGTAAAAAACCCTCGAGAATGTTGGGATAGAAGGAACATACTTAAACATCATAAAAGCCATTTATGAAAAGCCCACAGCTAATATCATCCTGAATGGGGAAAGACTGAGAGCTTTCTCCCTGAGATCAGGAACATGACAGGGATGTCCACTTTCACCTCTGTTGTTTAACATAAAGTGCTAGCATCAGCAATCAGACAACAAAAGGAAATCAAAGGCATCAAAATTGGCAAAGATGAAGTTAAGCTTTCACTTTTTGCAGATGACATGATATTATACATGGAAAATCCGACAGACTCAACCAAAAGTCTGCTAGAACTGATACATGAATTCAGCAAAGTTGCAGGATACAAAATCAATGTACAGAAATCAGTTGCATTCTTATACACTAATAATGAAGCAACAGAAAGACAAATAAAGAAACTGATCCCATTCACAACTGCACCACGAAGCATCAAATACTTAGGAATAAACCTAACCAAATATGTAAAATGTCTGTATGCTGTAAACCGTAGAAAGTTTATGAAGGAAATTGAAGAAGATATAAATAAATGGAAAAACATTACGTGCTCATGGGTTGGAAGAATAAATATTGTTAAAATGTCAATACTTCCCAAAGCTATCTACACATTCAATGCAATCCCAATCAAAATTGCACCAGCATTCTTCTCGAAGCTAGAACAAGCAATCCTAAAATTTTTGTGGAACCACGAAACACCCTGAATAGCCAAAGTAAATTTGAAGAAGAAGACCAAAGCAGGAGGCATCACAATCCCAGACTTTAGCCTCTACTACAAAGCTGTAATCATCAAGACAAAATGGGAATGGCACAAAACCAGACACATAGACCAATGGAATAGAATAGAAACCCCAGAATTCGACCCACAAAAGTATGGCGAACTAATATTTGACAAAGCAGGAAAGAATATCCAATGGGAAAAAGTCTCTTTAACAAATGGTGCTGGGAGAACTGGACAGCAACATGCAGAAGGATGAAACTAGACCACTTTCTTACACCATTCACAAAAACAAACTCAAAATGGATGAAGGACCTGAATGTGAGACAGGAAACCATCAAAACCCTAGAGGAGAAAGCAGGGAAAAACCTCTCTGACCTCAGCCACAGCAGTTTCTTACTTGACACATCCCCAAAGGCAAGGAAATTAAAAGCAAAAATGAACTATTAGGACCTCATGAAGGTAAAAAGCTTCTGCACAGCAAAGGAAACAATCCACTAAACTAAAAGACAACCAATGGAATGGGAAAAGATATTTGCAAATGACATATCGGACAAAGGGCTAGTATCCAAAATCTATAAATAGCTTACCAAACTCCACACCCAAACAACAAATAATCCAGTGAGAAAATGGGCAGAAAACTTGAATAGACACTTCTCTAAAGAAGACATACAGATGGCCAACAGGCACTGAAAAGATGCTCAATGTCGCTCCTTATCAGGGAAATACAAATCAAAACCCCACTGACATACCACCTCAGGCCAGTCAGAGTGGCCAAAATAAACAAAACAGGAGACTATAGATGTTGGAGAGGATGTGGAGAAACGGGAACACTCTTGCACTGTTGGTGGTAATGCAAACTGGTGCATCTGCTCTGTAAAACAGTGTGGAGGTTCCTAAAAAAATTAAAAATAGATCTACCCTATGACCCAGCAATAGCACTGCTAGGAATTTACCCAAGGCATACAGGAGTGCTGATGCATAGGGTCACTTATACCCTAATGTTTATAGCAGCACTTACAACAATAGCCAAATTATGGAAAGAGCCTAAATGTTCATCAACTGATGAATGGATAAATTGTGGTTTATATACACAATGGAATACTACGTGGCAATGAGAAAAAAATGAAATATAGCCTTTCGTAGCAACGTGGATGGAACTGGAGAGTGTGATGCTAAGTGAAATAAGCCATACAGAGAAAGACAGATACCATATGTTTTCACTCTTATGTGGATCCTGAGAAACTTAACAGAAGTCCATGGGGGAGGGGAAGGAAAATAAATGAGGTTAGAGACAGAGAGAGCCAAAGCATAAGAGACTGTTGGGAACTGAGAACAAACTGAGGGTAGATTGGTGGTGGGAGGGAGGGGGAGGGTGGGTATGGGTATTGAGGAGTGCACCTTTGGGATGAGCACTGGGTGTTGTATGGAAACAAATTTGACAATAAATTTGGTATTAAAAATTAACAACAAAAAACAAAAGCTAAAGTCTAACTTAAAAGCACAAGCACAGTAGAGAATGTCAATATTAGACTTGATCAAGCAAATAAAAATGTATAAATTAGATGACAATTTATTTGAAAATAAGCAATCAGAGGGGAAAAGAAACAAAATTAAAAAGTAAAGAAAGACTATGTGGTTTATGAAATACGAGAAAAAAAGAATTAATATAAACTTTGTGGAAATCCCAGAAGTATAAGTGTAAGGGACAGATGAAGAAATCTTACTGAAAGAAATAATGGCTGAAAAGTTTCCAAAAATGGGGAAAAATATGAACATCTAGGGACATGAAATCAAAAATCCCCAAGTATTTAAACATAAAGGCTTCACTAAAACATAGAAACTAAGTCAAAATCAAAGAAAAAGGCAGAATTTTTAAATTTGCAAAATAGACCCTTATCATACAAGCTACCATCTGCCACCATTCAATGCTATGACAATATTATTGACTATATTCCCCATGGTATGACTTTTATTCCAATAATTATTTATACCATACTGTTGACTTGTATATCCCACTCCACTTCATCCATTATGTCCATCCTTCATCCCCTTCCCTCTAGGAAACATCAGTGTATTCTCTGTATTTATTATGCTGATTCTGCCTTTTGTTTGTTTACTCATTTGTTTTGCTTTCTGGACCATGTGGAAGTGAAATCACATGGTTTTGTCTTTTGCCATCTCACTCATTTCATTTAGTATGAATGAAATACTAGGTCCATCCATGTTTTTGCAAAAGGCAATATCTCTCATCCTTTTTATAACTGTGTAATATTCCACTGTGTGTGTCTCATATATTTCTTATCTATTAATATATCAATGGACAGTAAGGTTGCTTCCATATCTGGGTTGTTTTAGATAATGCTGTGATATGCATAGGGATGCATGTATCTTTTTGAATTCGTGTTTTTGTTTTCTCTGTGTAAGTAATAATGGAGCTATTGGATCATATCTTATTCCTATTTTTATTTTTTTGAGGAATTTTCATACTGATAGTCACAGTGGCTGTCTCAAATTTACATTCCCACTAACAGTATGCAAGGGTTCCTTTTCTTTCACATCCTTGCCAACACTTGTTATTTCTTGTCTCTTTCATTTTAGCCATTCTGATAGGTGTAAAGTAGTATCTCATTGTGGTTTTTATTTACATTTGCATGATAATTAGTGATGCTGACTATCTTTTCATGTGTCTTTTGGCCATCTGAATGTCTTCTTTGGAAAAATGTCATTCAGGTCCTCTGCCCATTTTTTAAATTTGATTGTTTACTTTTTATGTTAAGTTGTGTAAGTTACTTATATATCTTGGATTCTAACCCCTTATCAGATATATGATTTGAAAATACCTTCTCCAATTCACTAAGTTGTTGTTTTCTTTTTTTTCCACAGTGCAAAAGCTTTTCATTTTAATGTAGTCCCAATAGTTTACTTTTGCTTTCATTTCCCTTGCTTAAAGATACATATCTAGAAGAATGTTGCTACAGCTGATGTCAAAAAAAAAAAAATCACTGCCCTTGTTATCTTCTAGTATTTTTTTATGGTTCAAGGTTTCACATTTAGTTCTTTAACTCATTTTGAAGTTACTATTGTGCATTTTGTAAAAGTGGGTCCAGTTTCATTCCTTTGAATGTAGCTGTCCAGTTTTCCCAGCAACATTGAAGTATTTGGGTGCAAGATGACAATGGGTGGACTTGTGCTGGGTAATTTTATGTGTCTATCTGGTTGAGCTAAGGGATAACAGACAGCTGGTAAAATATTATTTCTAGGTGTCTCTGTGAGGATGTTTATGAATGAGATGAGTATTTGAAATGGTAGACTAAATAAATATTACCTTCACTAATGCCAGTAGGCATCATACAATTCACTGAGGGCTTGAATAGAACACAAAGGCAGAAAAAGGACAATTTTTTCTTTCTTTTTTGAGCTGGGACATCGATCTTCTGCCCTTGGATATCATCAGCACTACTAGTTCCTAATCTTTTGGGCATTGACTGGGACTTATCCTATCAGTCCCCTGATTCTCAGGCATTTGAACTTGGAGTGGCTTCCATTGTCTTCCCCAGTTTTCAAGCGTTCAGATTCATGCTAAAATAAACCACTGCCTTTCTTTGTTCTACAGCTTACAGATATCAGATCATTGGCCTTCATAATCATACATGCCAATTTCTAAATAAGTTATATATATAAAAATAAGATTTTGAATCTTATTTTAATTATATATATTTATATAATATCTATACATATATATCCTATTGGTTCTATTTTTCTGGAGGATCCTGACTAATACAGTGTCTTTTAAATTTTATGAATATCAATTTCTTATCAGATAAATAATTTGTAAATATTTCATTTTATTCAGTAGGTTGCATTTTACTTTTTTGGTTAGGGACATATATGTTAGAGGGTTTTTTTTCTGTATTTTCTATTCTATTTCCTTGATCTATATATTGATTCTTATTACTGTGTCATAGTTTTGCTTACTGTAGCCTATAGTAAGACATGAAATCAGGAATTGGAAGTCTATATGCTTTGATTCCCTTTTTCAAAATTGGTTATTTATGGTCCCTTGAGATTCCATGTGAATCTTTGGATGAATTTTTTATTTACACAAAAACATTGTGGATGTTGATAGGAGTTTCAGTAAATATCTAGATCACTTTGGGCAGTCTTATCATCTCAACAACATCAAGTCTTCCAACTCATGATCGAGGAATGTCTTTCTATTAATCTATGTCTTTTTTAATTTCTTTCAGCAATATTTTGTACTTTCTAGTGTACAAATGTTTTCCCCCTTGGTTAAATTTATTCCTAAGGTATTTTATTCTTTTAAGTTTATTGCAGATGGAACTGTTTCTTAATTTCCATTTTGTATTGTTCATTGTAAGTTTAGAAATGCAGTTTGTTTATTTTTTCATTTTAAATTTTATTTAGTTAACATACAGTGCAATATTGGTTTCAGGAGTAGAATTCAGTGATTCGTCACTTTTCATATAACACCCAGTGCTCATCACAAGTTCTGTCTTTACTACTCATCACCCATCTAGCCCATTTCCCACCCACCTCCCTCCATCAAACCTCAGTTTTTTCTCTATAGTTAAGAATCTCTTGTGGGTTGTTCTCTTCTCTCCTCTTTTTTCCCCCACTCCCATATGCAGTTTTTTACATTTTTATTTTGTATCTTGGTTTTTGCTGGATTTGTCTTTAACTTTTAGCAGGTTTATGGTGGAACCTTTACGATTTTCTTCATATAATCTCATGTTATTTGTAAGTATATCTAATTTTACCTCCTTTTTTTCAAATTTGTATAATTTTTCTTTTTATTGACTAATTTATATGGCTATAACTACCAATGTTATGTTGAGTAGAAGTGGTGAAACTAGGCATCATTATCTTTTTTCCTGTTTTTAAAGCAAAGCTTTTAATCTCTCAACACTGATTATGTTAGCATGGATTTATCATGTTAAGGAACTTTCTTTCACTTATGAACTGAAATATGTCTTCCAGGAACTCATATTTTTAAGTCATAACTCCCAATATCAGAATGCAACTTTATTTGGAGATAGAATCCCCATAAAATTAATCAAATTAAAATGAGATTATTATTGTTGGGCTATATATATTATACATATACATATTATATACATAATCCAATATGTTTAGCAATGCTATAAAAATGAAAAACAGTTGGAGACATATAAGTAAACACAGGGAGAATGCTATGGGAATATGAAAGCAGAGAATGGATTTATGTTTCTACAACTCAACGAATGACAAAAATGCCATCAAAAAACCAGAAGCAAAAACAAACAACAACAAAAACAAAACAAACAAAAACAGAAGCCAGCTATGAGAGAATTATAGAACATATTCATCTTCACAGCTCTCAGAAAGAATCAGCCCTGATGACACCTGGCTTATATATTTCTAGGCTTCATAAATGTGGGAAAATTAATTTATATTGTGAAGCAACCTAGTTTGTAGTACTTTGTAACCTTGGTCTTAGCACACTGATACACCTCCAATTCCTAACATATCGAGTGTCTTTAACAATAAATGGTGTTAAATTTTGTCAAATATTCTTTGTGCATCTATGTAGGTGATCATGTGATTTTTTTCCTTTCATTCTGTTAATGTGGCATATTACAGTGTTTGGTTTCTGTATATTGAAAAATCCTTGCATTTTCTAGATAAGCTCCACTTGGCCATGGTGTATAAGCCTTTTAATATGTTGGTGAATTCAGTTTCACAGTATTTTCTTCAGGAAAATTACCACTAATATTAATAAAGGATACTGACTGGTCTGTAGTTTGCTTTCCTAGCTGTGTCTTTGTCTGGCTTTTGTAACAAGGGAATGCTGAACTTATAGACAGAATTAGGAAGTATCCTTTCCCTTTAATATTTTTTGGAAAAACTTTAGAATTGGGGTTAATTCTTCTTAAATGTTTGGTAGAATTCACCAGTGAAGCAGTCAAATCTTTGATTCGTGTTTTTTTATTGCTGTTTTAATATACGTACTGTTTATATCTATTAAACTTTTCTATTTATTCATGATTCAGTCTTGGTAGTATGTTTCTAGAAACTTTTCCATTTAGTCTGGGTTATCTTATTTATAGGCATTTAATAGCTGATAAAATTTGCATAATTCTTTTTACAATTGTTTTATTTTATTTTATTTGCAGTATAGTTAAAATACAGTGTAATAAATAGGTATAAAATATAGCGATTCAACTATTTTATACATCACCCATTAGTCATTACAACAAGCACACTCCTTAATTCCTATCACCTATATTGCCCATCATGCCACCAACCTCCCCTGTGGTAACTATCAGTTTGTTCTCTAAAATTAAGATTGTTTCTTGGTTCGTCTTTCTCTCTTTTTTTTCCCTTTGTTCATATGAGTGAAATCACTCATATGAGTGAAATCATGTTTGTCTTTCTCTGACTGACTTATTTTGCTTACCATTATACTCTTTAGCCTCACCCATGTTGTAAATAGCAAGATTTCATACCTTTTTTATGCCCCAGTAATACTTATTCTTTATTCATTTTTTATGGCCCAGTAATGCTTATTCTTTATTCAATCATCTATCAATGGAAATTTTAGCTGCTTTCATAATTTGGCTGTTATCATAAATGATGAATCAATAAACATAGGGGTGCATGTATCCTTTCAAATTAGTGTTTTTGTATTTTGGGGGTAAATACTCAGTAGTGTGATTACTGGATTGTAGGGTTGTTCTACTTTTAACTTTTTGAGGAACCTCCATACTGTCTTCTACAGTGACTGCACCAGTTTGTATTCCCACCAACAGTACAAGGGGGTTCTTTTTCTCCATATTCTTAAAAACACTTGCTGTTTCTTGACTTTTTTTTTAATTTTAGCCATTCTGACAGATGGGAAGTGATATCTCATTGTGGTCTTGATTTGCATTTCGCTGATGATGAGTGATATTGAGCATCCTTTCATGTGTTTGTTGGCCATCTGAATGTCTTTATTGGGGAAATGCCTGTTCATGACTTCTGCCCATTTTTAACTGGCTTATATATTTTTCAGGGTGTTGAGTTTTGAGTTTTATAAGTTCTTTATACATTTTGGATACTAACCCTTTATTGGATATATCATTTGCAGATACCTCTCTCATTCACTAGGATATCTTTTCGTTTTGTTGATTATTTCCTTCACTGTGTAGAAGCTGTGTATTTTGATGTTGCCCCAATAGTTTAATTTTTGCTTTTATTTCCTGGCTCCAGGAGACATCTAGAAAAATATTGCTGTGTCACATGTCAGAGAAATTACTGCTAGTGCTCTTTTCTAAGACTTTTATGATTTCAGGACTCATATTTAGGTATTTAATATATTTGAATATATTTTATGTATGGTGTAAGTAACTGACCCAGTTTCATTTATTGGCATGTAAGTGTCCAGTTTTCCCAACACACCTGTTGAACAGACATTCTTTTCCTCATTGCATGTTCTTGTCTCTTTTGTCAAGAATAAATTGAGTATATAACTGTAGGTATATTTCTGGGCTTTCTATGCTGTTCACTGATCTATGTGTATATTTTTGTGTCACTACCATATTATTTTGATTACTACAGCTTTGTAATATAACTTGAAGTCTGGAATTGTGATACTTCCAGTTATGCTTGCCTTTTTCAAAGTTGCTTAGGCTACTAGGATCTTTTGTGATTCCATACAAATTTTAGGAACATTTGTTCTAGTTTTATAAAAAAATTCTGTTGGTATTTTTATATGGATTGCATTAAACATGTATATTACTTTGGGTAGTATAGGCAATATAACAAAATGTGTTTTTCCAATCCATGCACATGCAACATCTTTTTTTTTCCTTTTTTCCTGTCATCTTCCATTTTTCAGTCAATGTTTTATAGTTTCCAGAGTACAAATCTTTCACCTCCTTAGTTAAGTTTATTCTTACATATTTGTATTACTTTTGGTGCAATTGTATATGGAAGGAATTGTTTCTTTCTTTTTAATGTTTATTTATTTTTGAGACAGAGGGAGACAGAGCACGAGTGGGGGAGGGGAAGACAGAGAGGGAGACACAGAATCTGAAACAAGCTCCAGGCTCTGAGCCTGAGACTGATGCGGGACTTGAACCCACAAACAGTAAGATAATGACCTGAGCTGAAGTCAGACGCTTAACCGACTGAGTCACCCAGGTGCCCCTAGAATTTCTTTCTTAATTTCTCTTTCTGTTGCTTCATTATTAGTGTAAAGTAATTCAATGAATTTCTGTACATTGATTTTGTATACTGTAACCTTACTGAATTATTTTGTCACTTCTAGTAGTTTTTTGTATATATAAAATTTTTCTACATGTGTATTATATCATCTACAAATAGTGAAAATTTTAGGTTTTATTTACCAATGAATGTCTTTTATTTGTTGTTGATGTTGCTTTTGTTGTCTGATCGTTGTGACTAGGACTTCAGTATTGTGTTGAATGAAAGTGGATACAGTGGATATCCTTGTCTTGTTCCTGATCTTGTGGTGAAACTCTCAGTTTTTCATCATTGAGTATGACGTTAGTTGTAGGTTTCTCATATATGGCCTTTATTATGTTGAAGTATGTTCTCTCTACACCTAGTTTATTGAGAGTTTTTTTTAATCATGGTGTTGTTCTTTGTGAAATGCTTTTTCTACATCTATTGAAATGATCAATTAGTTTTTAGTCTTTATCTTATTGATGTGATGTATCACATTGATTTATGAATATTGACCCACCCTGCGTCTCGGGAATAAATCCCACCTGATTGTGGTTAATTATTTGTAACGTCTTGTTGGATTCGTTTTGCTAATATTTTGTTGAGGACTGTTCCATGTATATTCATCAGACATGAATATTTAATTCTATTTTTTTCATAGTGTCTTTATATACTTTTAACAACAGTGTAATGCTGGTCTCACAGAATGAAATTGGAAGCTTCCTTTTCTCTTCCATTTTTGGAGTAGTTTGAGAAGAATAGGTATTAACTCTTTTTAAAATGTTTACTAGAAGTTACTTGTGAAGCCATCTAGTGCTAGACTTTTGTTTATTGGTATTTTTTAAATTACTTATTTAAATGAATTGCTGGTACTCAGTCTATTCAAACTTTTCATTTTTTCCTGATGCCATTTTGTGAGGTTATGAATTTAGGATTTAGTCCATTTCATCTAGGTTGTCCAATTTGTTGGTATATATTTTTCATAGTATTCTCTTATAATCCTTTTCATTTCTGTCATGTTGGTTGTTATTTCTCCTCTGATTTTGATTTTGATTATTTCAGTCCTCTCTCTCTCTCTGTCTTCTTCAGGTTTTTATTTAAATTCTAGTTAACACATATGATAAAATTGGTTTCAGGTATAAAATTTAGTGACACCCATTTCTCATCACAGGTGCCCTCCTTAATACCCTTCACCCATTTAGTCCATCCACCACCCACCTCCTTCCATCAATCCTCGGCTTATTTTTTATAGTTAAGAGTCTCTTAATGTTTGCTTCCCTCTCTCTTTTTTTCCATTCTCCTATGTTTATCTGTTTTGTTTCTTAAATTCCACATATGAATGAAATCATATGGTATTTGTCTTTCTCTGACTTGTTTTGTTTTTGTTTTTGTTTTTGGGTCTCATTAAAGTTTTCCCAAGTTTGTTGATCTTTTCAAAGAACCAGCTCCTGGTTTCATAGATCTGTTATATTGTTTTTGTTTTTGTGTTTAGTTCCTATTTTCTTTATTTCTGCTTTAATTTTTAGGTTGTTTATGTAAGATTTTTCTTACTTTTTGAGTAAGCCTATACTGTTCTGAACTTTCCTCTCAGAATATATTTGCTGTATTCCTCAAATTTTGGATTGTTGTATTTTCATTTTTAATTGTCTCCATGTATTTTTTTTAATTTTGTCTTTAATTGTTGTTGCTGTTGTTGTTTACCCATTCAATGTTTATAGCATGTTATTTGATCTCCGTGTATGTGAGCTCTTTCCAGATTTTTTCTTGTGGTTGAATTTTAGTTTCGTAGTGTTGTAGTTAGAAAAGAGGCATGGGACAACTGCAATCTTTTTTTAATTTGTTGAGTCTTGTTTTGTCGCCTAATATATGATCTATTCTGAAGAATGTTACATATGCACTTTAAAATAGTGGTATCCTGCTATTTTAGGATGGGATATTTTAAATTTATCTGGCAAATCCACCTGTTCCAGTGTGTTATTCAAAGCCAGTGTATCCTTGTTGATTTCCTGTTTGGATGATATATCCATCGATATAATTGGGGTGTTAAAGTTCCTTACTATTATTTTATTATGATTACTTCCTGAATGTTTGTTATTAACTGATTTAAGTATTTGGGTGCTCCCATATTGGTTGCATAAATAATATATCTTCTTGTAATATTGCCCCTTTAATGATTATGTAGTGTCATTTGTCTCCAGTTACCATTTTTGTTACAAAGTCTATTTTGTCCCATATGAGTATTGCTATCCTGGCTTTCTTGTCACGTCCATTTGCATGATAAATGTTTCTCCATCTCTTCACTTTCAATCCGCAGGTGTCTATTGGTGTAAAATGAGCCTCTTGTAGGAAACATGTGGATGGGTCTTGTTTTTTTTTTATCCATTCCATCACCCTATGTCATTTGATTACTTAGTCCATTAACATTCAAAGTGATTATTGATAGATATGTATTTATTGCCATTTTGTTACATGTTATATGAATTAAAAAAACTTTTTTTTTGTATTTTTTTCTCCATTCCTTTCTTGTCTTGCTCTTTTCTCTCATGATTAGTTAGCTTACTTAAGTGATATACTTGGATTCTTTTTTTTTTTTTCTTTATTCTTTGTGTATCTATCACTGGTTTTTGATTTGTCGTTAACATTCAGTTTTTATATAATATCTTTGGCATATAGTAATCTATATTAAGTTGATGGTTGCTTAAGTTTGAGCCCATTATTTACTTCTTTCTTTCCCACATTTTAGGTGTAAGGTGTCATGCTTATATCCCTTTATTTTGTGAGTCAATTAACTGATTTTTACAGACATACTTATTTTACTGCTTTTGTGATTCCCACTCTCCTTACTCTTGCTTATGGTCTTTCCTTTCCAGTCAAAGAGTACCATTTAACATTTCTTGTAGGGGAGTTTAGTGTTCATGATCTTTTATAACTTTTTTTATAATTCTTTTTATAACTTTTGTCTGGAAAACTTTTTATCTCTCCTTACTATGTGTCCTGATATGGACTTCTTTGGGTTGATTATGTTGGAGGCTGTCTGTACCTCCTGGATCTGGATTTCTGTTTCCTTGCCCAGATTTGGGAAGTTTGCAGGTATCATTTATTCAAATACATTTTCTTTCCCCCTTTCTTTCTGTTCTTCTGGGATTCTTATAATGGGGATGTTTTTACACTTGATGGTGTTGCTGAGTTCCCTGAGTCTATTCTTATTTTGCATAGTTTTTCCTCAAACCTGCTCAGCTTGATCGCTTTCCACTACTCTCTCTTCCAGGTTGCTGATTCATTCTTTTGCTTTATCTAGCCTACTATTTTTTTTATCTTGTATATTATTACTTTCATTTATTGTATTCTTCATCTCTTTTCTATTCTCATTAAGAGTCTTACTGATGTCCTCCACTCTTTTCTCAAGTCCACTGAGTATTTTTATGTTCATTACTTTAATTCCCTATCAGTCATGTTATTTACCTTCATTTCACTTCGGTCTCTTTCTGTGATTTTGTCCTGTTTTTTCATTTGGGACATATTTCTCAGTCTCTTCATTTTGTCTCACTCTCTGTTTCTATGTGTTAGGAAAGACAGCTACATGTCCTGCACTTTAAAGTAATGGCCTTATGAAGAATAAGTTCTCTAGTGTCCTGCCTTGTAGTGACCCTTGTTCACCATAACCTGACACTTCAGGGGTGTCTCTGATGTGTAATGTGTGTGCCTTATTTTTGTGGCTGAGCCACCTTTTCCTTCAACCCAGTCATCTGCAATGGCTGTCTTTGACTATTGTGGATAGTATTTGGTCCCTATGGTGTTGGTGGGCCAGTCTGGGTACCCCTAAGACTTGAGTCAAACCAGGCATTTGCCAGTGATGCAGTAGCACTAAGATGCAGGGTGTTTTCCCTGTGTTGCCTTCTGAGAAGCTTTCAGTGAGGGGTGGGGTTTCAGTCTGACTAGTTTTCTTCCTCCAGCCCATTGCTGGACCTTCCTCTGACTGCTTTGCATGGTTACCTTTCCCTCTTTCTGGGGAAAAAGTCACTTTGGAGTGGTTCTGGTCACCGTAGTGGCTGGTTTCACACTGCCAGGTTTTGACATCACCCTGAATGGGCTCTGGCCAAGAATGTATTGGAAAAGGCAGATTTGCCAAAGTATAGCATGGGAGGTGGGGGGCAGGTGACATTGCTAGCAAGCTTTATGTACCACCATTCCTCTGCAGGAGAGGGCCTGCAGTTCCTGGATTGAGGTAGGTTGTCAGGATGGGTGGATTGGCAAAAGGTGAGTGTGGAAGGGGAGGTGGCAGTACTAGCAAATTAGGTAGTGTGTTCTTCAGATGGCTGTTTATGTTGAGGGAGGGAGGAGGAGGGAAGTGGTTTGTGCCAGTTCCTTTGTTCTTAGAGAAAATCGTGTGATTTCTGTCCCTTCAAGACATGCTTTGAAATTAGAAACTTTCCCTCCTGTATTCTCCATGAGCTTTTCAAACTGCTGATTCTATTTTATATCTACATAGGCTGTATGTTGTGCTTGCTCTTTAAGAGTAAGCACTTAGTTTCCTCTTGTTCAACCCACCTGCTCTCCCAGAGCTGAGCTCACTGATTTGTTTTTTCTTTTAAGTTCCAGGTTTTAAGTCCTGCTGATTCTAAGACCTCATGAAGTTTGGTCCCTCTGTTTTTCAGAGCCAAATATTATGAGGATTCATTTTCCCTGTGCAGGCTTCCCAGTGTGGAGGTCTGTTTATCTGCTTTCTCCATGCCCTCAAGGTTCCTCTCTCCCACAAACAGTCTCATGAGTCCCTTTAGTTCCTAATGGCATCTCTGCCATTCCTATCCCCCTCGACGTGGCCTCTTCGTGGGTCATTTTCTGGGTTATTTACATTGATGTGAGTGTTATCTAGTGGTTTCTTGGGGACCAGGTGAACCTAAGGTCCTTTTACTGCACCATCTTCCCCAGAAGTCTATGTTTTGTCAATTTTATTCATGTTTTGTATTATCCAGTATTTGTCTGCATTGATGTTCTTTGTTTTTATTTTTTTATAATTTATTTATTTCCACTTTAAATTTAATGAATTTCTTTTGTCCTCTTGCTTGGGATTTTGCCCATATCTCTTATTTTCTAGTTCTTTTAAGGTGTAACAACAGGATACTGATAACTTTCTTCTTTTAATGTCTCTGTTTTCTGCTATAAATTTCCCACTTAGCTCTGCTTTAAATGCATCTCATAAGTTTTACAATGTTCATTTTTGTTTTAATTTGTTTCTAGATATTTTCGAATTTCTCTTATTTTTTTTCCATTGGCCCAGTGATTGTTTAATATTATAGTCTTTAATTTCCACATATTTGTAAATATTTCAGTTTCTATTAATTTTCAGTTTTAATCCAGTATGATAAAAATTATGATTCCAATATTTTTAAAAATGTTATTATGACTATTTTTGTGGCCTATGTGTGATCAGGCTTGAAGAATATTTCATGTGCACTTGAAGAAAATTTACATTTTGCTATTCCTACATGTCGTGTTCTATATCTATCTATCTATCTATATATTATCTATATATATAGATATATATTAGGTCTAAACTGTTTATAGTGTTGCTTCATAGCTTCTATTTTATTGTTTATCATCTCTGTGGGTGTTCTATCAAAAATTTGATGTGAAATATTGAAGTTTCCAAATATTGTTGAAGAACTTTCTATTTGTTTAATGAATTTTAGCAATGCTTGCATCATATATTATAGGATTCTTCTGATTGATGCATATGTGTTTTCAATTATTATATCTTCTTGATGAATTGACCCTTTTATCAATAACATCCTACTTTGTCTCTTGTTACAGTTTTTAAATTAACTCTGCTTTGTCTGATATTAATTTAGTTATTTCAGCTTCCATTTGATTCCTATTGGAATGTGGTCCCCTTTTCTGTACACTTCCAACCTATTTGTTCCTTTAGATAAAAAGTAGGCCTCTTATAGACAGCAGTGTTGGATCATGTGTTTTCCTCCATTCCATCAATTTCTGTCTTTTAATTAGAGAGTTTAATCTATTTACATATAATGTTCCTGAAAACAAAGGACTATTTGTTTCCTGTATGTCTTACAGTTTTTTTCCCCTCTCATTTTCTTCATTACTGCCTTCTTTTGTATTTAGTTGATTTTTAAAGTGACATACTTTGTTTCCCTTTCATTTTTTTGTGTATATTTTGTAGTTATTATGTTTTGATTGCCATTGGGACACATAAAATCTTAAAGTTGTAAAAATATAAGTTTAATTGATAACAACTTAAACTTTAACTTCATACAAAACGTCTCCTGTAGAACTTCACTCCCTTTTATATTATTACTGTCACAACTTACATGTTATTATATTCTGTTCCTTTCAACAGATTTGTAATTATTTTAAACATATGTCTTTTTAATTATGCCAAACATGAAAAGTAAAGTTGCAAACTAAAATTATAATAATTTTGGCTTTTATATTCACCCATGTATTAATATTTATGAAAATTATTTATTTTTTCATATGTCTTCAAAATTGCTGCCCTGCATCAATTTATGTTAATCCAAAAGATGCCATTTACTATTTCTTTTATGGAAAATCTAGTGTTAATAAACTCCTTCAGGTTTTCATTTTTCTTTTGGGGATGTTTTAATTTTTCCCTAATTTTTAAAAGTACGTTTTACCAGATGTAGAATTTTTGGTTGACAGATTGTGTTATATACTTCAAATAGAGTATCTCACTGCTTTTTGGTTCCCAAGACTTTGAATGAACACTGGGCTGATAATCCTGTAGAGAATCCATTAAATGTCATGATTCACTTTTGTATTCCTGCTCACAAGCTCCTCTCTGTCTTTGGCATTCAATAGTTTGATTAAAATTGTCTCAGTCTTATATCTTTGGGATTATTCACTTGGAGTTTTTGAAATTTAGACTTTGTATATTGATGCCTTTTATCAAATTTAGGACATTTTTTTGCCATTAATCATTTTTTTTGCCCATAATCATGTATTTCATTTGCCTTTATTTTGTTAATGTATTATATTT
>NW_024420424.1:1895953-1934904 GCF_014898765.1 Herpailurus yagouaroundi | reverse complement strand
AGGGTTGATGGGGGGTGGGAGGGAGGAGAGGGTGGGTGATGGGTATTGAGGAGGGCACCTTTTGGGATGAGCACTGGGTGTTGTATGGAAACCAATTTGACAATATATTTCATATATAAATAAAAAAATATATTTTCCTTAATTTTATTTCTACTGTATATTTTACTTTTATATAATTTTTTTTCAAATTTTATTGTACTTCGATATTTCATTTTATTCTATTTCAGTGTATTCATTTTTTCAAATCTTAAAATGATTTCCTGTTTTTTTTTTCTTCCACCTTTTTTTCTCTAATGTATCAAGCCCTTTTCAACAGCCAGAGCAAAACACACCTAGGATCTAGCATCAGTTATTTGATTTTTTTGTTTGTTGTTTTTAATATTTTAATTTTAATTTTTTTAATTTAATGTTTTTTTTATTTTTCTTTAGCTTCGTTAATTCCTTTTCACCTTTCAAAATGACAAAATGAAGGAATACACACCAAAAAAGGAGCCGGAAGAAACTACATCCAGGGCTTAACTAACACAGATACAAGCAAGATGTCTGAACCAGAATTTATAATCACAAAAATAATAATAATAATAGATGGAATTGAAAATAGATTAAATATCCTTTTTGAGGAGATAAAAGAAGTAATAGCTAGTCGGAATGAAATAAAACATACTATGAGCTGCAATCTCGAATGTATGCAGTGGCAGTAAGGATGGATGAGGCAGAACAGAGAATCAGTGATATAGAGGACAAACTTATGGACAAAAATGAAGCAGAAAAAAAGAGGAAGATTAAGGCAAAAGAGCACAATGTAAGATTTAGAGAAATCAGTGACTCTTTAGAAGGGAACATTAGAATCATAGGGGTCCCAGAAAATGAAGAGAGAGGAGTAGAAGGGTTATGTGAGCGAATCATAGCGGAAAACTTTCCTAACCTGTGGAAAGACATAGATATCAAAATCTTGAAGCACAGAGGACTCCAAGTA
Source organism: Herpailurus yagouaroundi (assembly GCF_014898765.1). NCBI lineage: Eukaryota > Metazoa > Chordata > Mammalia > Carnivora > Felidae > Herpailurus > Herpailurus yagouaroundi. The sequence goes on along the minus strand of NW_024420424.1, from coordinate 1,933,928 downwards.
GATTCAACAAAAACTGACCATCAACAAGGCATATCAGAGTCAAATTCACAAAATACTCAGGCAAGGAAAGACTCATGAAAGCAGCACAGGGAAAAAAAGTCCTTAACGTATAAGGGAAGACAGATCAGGTTTGCAGCAGACCTATCCACAGAAACTTGCCAGGCCAGAAAGGAGTGGCAGGATAGATTTAATGCTGAATCAGAAAGATATGCAGACATGAATTCTTAATCCAACAAGGCTGTCATTCAGAATAGAATGAGAGATTAAAAGTTTCCCAGACAAACAAAAATTAAAGGAATTCATGACCACTAACCAGGCCTACAAGAAATTTTAAGGTGGACTTTCTGAGAGGAGAAAAGATTAAATAAGTATATTGATAGATAGATACCAAAAGCAACAAAAACTAGAAAGGACAAGAGATCACCACTAGAAACTCCAACTCTACAGGCAACTTAATGGCAATAGATTCATATCTTTCAGTACTCACTCTAAACGTCATTGGATTAAATGTTCCAATCAAAAGACACAGGGTAACATAATGGATAAGAAAAAAGGATCCATGTATAGTCTGTTTACAAGAGACCCTCTTTAGACCAAAAGATACCTTCAGATTGATAGTTAGGGGATGGAGAACCGTCTATCATTCTAATGGTCAACAAAAGAAAGCCAGAGTAGCCATACTTGTATCAGACAATATAGACTTTAAAATAAACACTATAACAAGAGATGAAGAAGGGCACTATATCATAATTAAGGGGTCTATTCACCAAGAAAACTTAACAACTGTAAACATTTATGTTCCAAATATGAAAGCACCTACATATATAAATTAATTAATCACAAACATAAAGAAACTCATTGATAATGATACCAAAATAGTAGGGGACTACAGCACCCAACTTATAGCAATGGACAGATCATCTAATCAGAAAATCAATAAGGAAACAATGGCTTTGAATGACACACTGGACCAGATAGAGTTAACAGATATATTCAGAACATTTCATCCTAAAGCAGTGGAATATACATTCTTCTCAAGTGCACGTGGAATTTTCTACAGAATAGACCACATACTTGGACACAAATCAGCCCTAAGTAAATACAAAAAATCGAGATCATAACATGCATGTTTTCAGATGACAATGCTATGAAACTCGAAATCAACCACAAGAAAAAATCTGGAAAAGTAACAAATACTTGTACACTAAATAACATCCTACTAAAGAATGAATGGGCCAGCTAAGAAGCTAAAGAGGAAATGAAAAAGTACAAGAAAGCCAATTAAAATGGTAACACCACAACCCAAAACCTGTGGGACACAGCAAAGGCAGTCATAAGAAGAAAGTATATAGCAATCCAGGCCTTCTTAAAGAAGGAAGAAAGGTCACAGATATACAACCTAACTTTACACCATAAGGAGCTAGAAAAAGGAGACTAAATAAAACCCAAAACCAGCAGAAGACAGGAAATAATAAGATTGGAACATAAATTAATGCTATCAAACAAACAAACAAAAAAAAGAAGTAGAACAGATCAATGGAACCAGAAGCTGGTTCTTTCAAAGAATGAAAAAAATTGATAAACCACTAGCCAGTTTAATCAAAAAGAAAAAGGAAAGGACCCAAATAAATAAAATCAAGAATGAAAGAGGAGAGATTGCAACAAACACAGCAGAGATAAAAACAATAATAAGAGCATATTATGAGAAGTTATACGACAATAAAATGGCCAATCTATAAGAAATGGACATGTTCCCAGAAACATAAACTACCACAACTGAAACAGGAAGAAATAGAAAATTAAAAATGACCCATAACCAGTAAAGAAATTGAATGAGTAATTAAAAATATTCCAAAACAAACAAGAGTCCAGGACCAGATGGCTATCCAGGGGAATTCTGACAAACATTTAAGGAAGGGTTAACATCTACTCTCTTGAAGCTGTTAGAAAATATATATAAATTGAAGTAACACTTCCAAACCCATTCTATGAAGCCAGCATTACCTTGATTCCAAAACTGGACAATGACCCCACTAAAAAGGAGGACTATAGACTAATCTCCCTGATGAACATGGATGCAAAAATCCTCAAAAAGAGATTAGCCAAACGTATCCAACAATACATTAAAAAAAATATTCACCACGACCAAGTGGGATTTATACCTGGGATGTAGGGCTGGTTCAAAATCTGGAAACCAATCAATGTGATTCATCACATCAATAAAAGAAAGGACAATAATCATATGATTCTCTCAAAAGATACAGAGAAAGCATTTGACAAAATACAACATCCTTTCTTGATAAAAACCCTCAAACAAGTAGGGATAGAAGGGTCATACCTCAAGATTATAAAAGCCATATATAAAAGACCCAACGCTAATATCATCCTCAATGGGGAAAAACTGAGAGCTTTCCCCCATAGGTCAGGAACAAGACAGGGATATCCACTCTCACCACTGTTACTCAACATAGTACTGGAATACTTAGCCTCAGGAATCAGATAACACAAAGAAATCAAAGACATCCACATCAACCAGGAGGAGGCCAAACTTTCAGTCTTTGCAGATGACATGATACTTTACATAGAAAACTCAAAAGATTCCACCAAAAAAATGTGAGGCTGATTCATGAATTCTCAAAAGTTGCAGGATATAAAATCACTGCACAGAAATCTGTTGCATTCCTATACACCAACAATTAAGCAACAGAAAGAGAAATCAAGGAATTGATCTTATTGACAATTGCATCAAAAAACATAAAATACCCAAAATAAATCTAACCAAAGAGGTGAAAAATTTATACACTGAAAACTATAGAAAGCTTATGAAAGAAATTGAAGAAGATACAAAAAAATGGAAGAAGATTCCATGTTCCTGGATAAGAAGAACAAATATTGTTAAAATGTCAATACTACACAAAGCAATCTACATATTCAATGTAATCCCTATCATAATAACTCCAAAATTCTTAACAGAGCTAAAACAAAGACTCCTAAAATTTGTATGGAATGAGAAAAGACCCTGAAAATCAAAGCAATCTTGAAAATGGAAACCAAAGCAGGAGGGACCACAATTCTGGGGTTCAAGCTGTATTACAAAGCTGTAATCATGAAGACAGTATGGTACTGGCACAAGAACAGGCACTCAGATTAATGGAACAGAAGAGAAAACCCATAAATGGACCTGAAAACCTATGGCCAACTAATCTTTGACAAAGCAGGAACGAATGTCCAATGGCATAAAGACAGTCTCTTCAGCAAGTGGTGCTGGGAAAAATGGACAGCGACATGCAGAAGAATGAACGTGGACCACTTTCTTACACCATACACAAAAATAAACTCAATAGAGATGAAAGACCTAAATGTGACACAGGAAGCCATCAAAATCCTTGAGGAGAAAGCAGGCAAAAACCTCTTTGATCTTGGCTGCAGCAACTTCTTACTCAACACATCTCCAGAGGCAAGGGAAACAAAAACAAAAACAAACTATTGGGACCTCATCAAAACAAAAAGCTTCTGCACAGCAAAGGAAACAATCAACAAAACTAAAAAGAATGCGATGGAAAGGGAAAAGATATTTGCAGATGACATATCAGATAAAGGATTAGTATCCAAAATCTATAAATAACTTATCAAACTCAACACCCATAAAACAAACAATCCAGTGAAGAAATGGGTGAAATACATGAATAGACATTTCTCCAAAGAAGACATCCAGATGTCCAACCAACACATGAAAAAATGCTGCACATCACTTATCATCAGGGAAATATAAATCAAAACCACAATGAGATACCACTTCACACCTGTCAGAATGGCTAACATTAACAATTCAGGAAACAAAAGATGTTGGCAATGATGTGGAGAAGAGGATCTCTTTTGCACTGCTGGTGCAAATGCAAACTGGTGCAGCCTCTCTGGAAAACAGTATGGAAGTTCCTTTAAATTTTAAAATAGAACTACCCTATGACCCAGAAATTGCACTACTAGGTATTTATTCAAGGGATACAGGTATGCTGTGTCAAAGGGGCACATGCACCCCAATGTTTATAGCAGCACTTTCAACAATAAGCAAAGTATGGAAAGAGCTCAAATGTCCATCGTTGGATGAATGCATAAAGAAGATGCAGTACATATATACAATGTGGTATTACACGGCAATCAAAAAGAATGAAATCTTGTCATTTGCAACTTCGTGGAACTAGAGGGTATTATGCAAGCGAAATTTGTCAGTCAGTGAAAAAGAAATATCATATGACTTCACTCATATGAGGGCTTTAAGACACAGAACAGATGAACACAAGGGAAGGGAAACAAAAATAATATAGAAACAGGGAATGGGACAAAACATAAGAGACTGTTAAATATGGAGAACAAACAGAGCATTACTGGAGGCATTGTGGGAGGTGGGATGGGCTAAATGGGTAAGGGGCATCAAAGTATCTACCCCTGATATCATTGTTGGAGTGTATGATAACTAACTTGAATGTAAATTAGAAAGAAAGAAAGAAAGAAAGAAAGAAAGAAAGAAAGAAAGAAAACAAAACAAAACAAAAAACAGCAAAGGGGAATATGTCTACGGAATGCCTAAGGAAGATTTTCCTATAGCACACACAATAAAGGTTCAATGACTTTTCTTTGACACTGAGTTGAGTGAGAGTAAAAACAATATATGACAGCCAAAATTTAACGTGATATTATACAACATTAACAGAAGTACAATACTTGAAATAAGGGAAGAGATATTCCTGTTCTACTTTCTGAAGTCAAACAATACCTAAAATATTGGTTTTCTATCTGGAAATTATAGGTTTTTCATGCATTACATGATTTGAAAATAATGATAAAGATAGTAATTAGAATGGACAGATTGTCATGTGATATATGTTTCAAATACATTTGTTTATCTTTCGTGAGAAAGAAAAGTTCACTGGAGCACATGAAAGCTCTGCAAATATGTGAAAAGGTATTGTGTATAAAATATAAAGAGCAAGTTTGGTCTGCATTCAAGGAGCAATCTCAATTTACCATGTTTGTAAAGGATTATTTAACTAGGATCAATGGTGATATCTAAAAAAGGGAAAACAAAAATACATACATACATACATACATACATACATACATATATACATACATAAGGACACATAAAACCCCTGTTAAGATAGGTATTTTTTAACACTCTTAATGGTCTAATTGACAGCTTCAAGCATTACATAAGAAGCTTACCATAAGATTGTATAATTCTACCCATGAGTTAGTCACATGGGTAAAATTTTTATTTTATAATTTTTAGATATTATAGATAAAAGGGGAAAAGCTAAATGCAGTTCCATGTGAAAATTAGAGTGAAAAACAAGGAGAGTAGCTATTAAATGACCTATAAAATTCTATCCATCTAGCAGAGCTAAATTGTAGCACTACTTACTGACTGGGGGAGATTTTCTACTATTTATACCTTTAGGCTTTATTATGTGTTACTTCAGCAACAAACACAGAGCATAATAACAATTCCCGTTTATTGAGTTCTTACTTTACACAGGCATTGTATTAAGAGCTTTAAATGGATTATCATATCATGTAATCCTCATAACAATCCAATAAAATAGGTATTAGTCTGAAACCTAGTTTGACAGATAAGGAAATATTTTCTTAGATTAAAAGCTTGTCAAACTGTTATAGAACTAGTAAGTAACCAAGCAGAAATGTAACCCTGTGCATATCTTACACCAAAGAAAACTATTACCTGTTTTACATTATTCCCATTTACCACAAAGCACACTACTGTTGATGAGTTTCTTTACATCCTTAACAGATTTCAGACTCTTTTAGCTCTATTTCATTGGAAATATGAAACAAAGATTCAGATATATCAGTCTTTTAATGATTTTTTTCTGTTTATTTTAACTTCCATTAGTTAAGCCTTTTGGATAGTGTCAAAACAAGCCAACAAATCCCCCAAAAAACTCTAATTTTCAAAAGCAATAAGTACTTTTTCAAAGTGAATACAAACACATATACTCATATGGGTTTTAGATAAGTGCATACATGTAATATTATGCTTCTAGATTTTGGTGGAAGGTATCTGCATCCACCACTCTTGCACTTATTAGGAAGCCCAGTAACATCCACTTCTACATAATAGGTTTACTGTAGGTATTAGTGAATTAATAACCAATGAAATAAGACCAGTGTAATACAGAGGCTCAAATGTTTCAACATACTTTCTTCTAGTGCTCGATTTTCCTGCCAATAGCATCATAGTAGTATCATAAGTTTCTTTGAAAACTACACTAGATGAGATATGCAGAAATCTGAGTTTTATACTCATCTACGCCATGAACTCATTAGGTACTTTGCAAAACTCACCTAGTTCTAAACCTCAGTTTCTTCTAAATAGGTGGAGAGTTTGTAACAGACAGTCCCAATATTGCTTTAAGTTCCAACATTCTGGTCATGTGAAATGGAAATATGTTATTTTGGAAAGACACAAAATAAACCCTATTAGTTTATATTACCTCATTATATAAATTTGCCAGTTGCTTAAAATTATGGAAACATATTTAGTACACTCATAATATTTGCATTATATAGCCTACACAATGTTTTAAGATATATCACCTCATTAACACTTGACAATAGCTCTGGGGGAAAATGTATATGGCTTCCTTTTAAAAATATCACTATCAGAAGGAGCTAAGATGGCTTCATAGTAAGAGGACCCTAGTCTTGCCTCATTCCTTGAACACAACTAGATAACTATCAAATCATTCTGAATACTCAAGAAATTGACCTGAAAAATTATAGAACAAACTGCATAATAGAAAGTCAGCAGAGGCCACACTGAGGAAGGTAAGAAGTGCAGAGACGTGGTTTGGGGGAGAAATGGATCAGGTGTGCTGCATTCATAAAGAAAAGTAAGAGAGAAAAAGCAGCACACAGGCATAGGATTGCACACAAAAAAAAACACTTCTCCAAAAACATTGACAGGGAAAGTAAAAGGGGTTGAATTTTGGGAATTTTTTGAAAACAGTGGGGTCTAAGACTGGAATTTTCGAGGTCCTGTTATTGTCTGGTATAGAGACCTGAAGATGCTGCCCTTCACCTGAAAAGAAGGCAAGCAGATAACTCCAGGGCAGATTACATGATTTGAGGATCACCAAAATTGCACAGGGAGATACTGTTCCCTCTTCTTGGGGCACATCTCTGAGAGGTGGCATTGCCTTTCAGGGACAAAAGAAACTGTGGTTATCATTTTATTCCATCCCTCAGCATAGTCACAGAGACACCTACTGAGGGTGGCCTAACTTGCTTACACCAAACCCTCCTCCCTGCAATCTGCTGTTACTGCATTTCATGGGCAGGTGTGCCTAAAGACCAGCAGTGGGCCTTCTCCAAGAAGACAAACACAAAACTTTGGACACAATATTTCTACTGACCATAGAATTCAACAAGCTTCAGATCTAGTGGAAATAGCATCACATCTCTTTTAGCAAGCCAACCAGAGCACAGCTAGTTAAAACTCACCACACTCTGGCCAAGGTCCAAACACCCCCCACTGCAAGCAAGGAGAAGCTCTGCAGAATACTGATCTTAGGGGTAAAGAATACATAACACAGCAGCAAAATTCACACAGCACACATCAGAGACACTTTCTGAAAGCCCAGTGCCTGGACATGATATGATCTCTTCTTCATAAAGCCATTACTCTTAGGAGTAGGACACTTTACAAGCTTTCCTAACACAGAGAAGAAGAAACTAGTTTAGACAAACTGACAAAACAGAGGAATGAATCTCAAAAGAAAGAAACTGAAATTCAAAACCAAGTGAATGTAAAGACTACAAGAATTGAAGAAGTAAGGAACAAATAACTATATAAAAGACAGAATTATGAAAAATAATGAAGCTTCACAAAAGAGAAAAAGAAAGTGTTAAATCACAAGAGCAGACTTTGCAACTCAGTGACTCCATTAAAGAAAATACCTTTCCTATTATGAGTCCCAGAAGAAGAAGGGAAAGAAAGCGGGGCAGAAGGTATATTTGAGGAAATTATAGCTGAAAATATCCCTAATCTGGGGAAAGAAACAGACATCCAAATCCAGGAGGCACAGAGAACTCATCAAAATAAAATGAAATAGGCCAACCCCAAGACATATTGTAGTTAAATTTGTAAAGTATGGTTATAAAGAAAAAAATCATAAAAGGAGCAAGACAAAAAAAGTCCAAAATGTACAAGGGAAGACCAATAACATTATCAGAGTATTCCTCCACAGAAATGTGGAAACCAGAAAAGAGTGCATGATATATTCAACATGCTGAATGGGAAATATCTGGTGATTATCCAGTATCGAAGGTGAGATAAACAGTTTTCCATATAAACAAAAACTAAATAAGTTTATTACCACTAAACCAGGCATACAATAAATATTAAAGGGGATGCTGTAATTGTAAAGGAAAGAGTAAAAGTGACAAAGATAAGAAAGGAACAGAGAAAATTCCAAGAAACAACAACAAAACAAATTATAAAATGGCACTAAATACATATCTATCAATAATAGCTGTGAATGTAAATGAACTAAATGCTTCAATCAAAAGATATAGGGTGTCAGAATGGATAAAAAAATGTATATTTTGCCTACAAGACACTCATTTTAGACCTAAAGACACCTGCAGATTTAAAGTGAGGAGATGGAGAAATATTTATCCCACAAGTGGGCATCAAATGAAAGTTGGAGTAGCAATACTTATATCATAAAAACTAGATTTTAAACCAAAATCTGTAACAAGAGATGAAAAAAGGCACTATATATAATCAAAGGGAAAATCAAAAAGAATATCTAACAATTGTAAATAGTTATGCCCCCAATATGAAGGAATCAAAATATGTAAAATACTTAAGAAAAAACATAAAAGAACTCATTGATAATAATACAATAATCAAAGGGGACTTTTAGCACTCCACCTACATCAGTGGGCACATCATCTAAGCAGAAAATCAACATGGAGACAATGACTTAGAATGACATAATGGATCAGATAGACAACATTTATATTCATAATTTTCCATCCTAAAACAGCAGAATACACATGTCCCCCCCCCCAAATGCACATGGGACATTCTCTAGAATACATCATATACTAGGTCAAAAATCAAGCCTCAACAGTACAAAATATTTGAGATCTTTCCATGCATGTGTTCTGAGCACAATGCTCTGATACTTGAAGTCAACCACAAGATATACCACAAAGACTACAAATACAGGTAGGCTAAACAACATGCTATGGAAGAATGAATGTGTCAACAAAGAAATCAATGTAGAAATTTAAAAGTACATTGGAACAAATTAAAATCAAATCACAATGGTTCAAAACCTTCTGGATACAGCAAAAGTGGTTCTATGGGAGAAAATAAATAGCAATATAGGCCTACTTCAAGAAGAAAGAAAAATATCAAATAAACAACCTAACCATACATGTAAAAGTATAGAAAAAAGAACAAACAAAGGCTAAAGGCAGAAGAAGGAAGGTAAATAAAAAGATTAGAGTATAAGTTAATGATATAGAAACAACTTTTCTTTTTTAAATCAAACAGATCAGGGGTGCTAGGTGGCTCAGTCGGTTGAACATCTGACTTTGGCTCAAGTCATGATTTCACAGTTTGTGGGTTCGAGCCCCGTGTCAGGCTCTGTGCTGCCAGCTCAGAGTCTGGAGCCTGCTTCAGATTCTGTGTCTCCCTTTCTCTGCCCCTCCTCTGCTCACACTCTGTCTCTGTTTTTCTCAAAAATAAGCAAACATTAAAAAAATTAGAATTGGGGCGCCTTGGTGGCGCAGTCGGTTAAGCGTCCGACTTCAGCCAGGTCACGATCTCACGGTCCGTGAGTTCGAGCCCCACGTCGGGCTCTGGGCTGATGGCTCAGAGCCTGGAGCCTGTTTCCGATTCTGTGTCTCCCTCTCTCTCTGCCCCTCCCCCGTTCATGCTCTGTCTCTGTCCCAAAAATAAATAAACGTTGAAAAAAAATTAAAAAAAAATTAGAATAAAGTAGAGCAGATCAATAAAACCAGGACCTGGTTAATTGAAAAAATTAATAAAATTTTAAACCCCTACCCAGACTTTTCAAAAAGAAAAAAGAGCTAAATAAATAAAACACAAATTATAGACAAGTAACAAATAACATTACATAAATACAAATAATTATGTGAATATTATGAAAAAATATACGCCAACAAATCTGACAATTTGGAATAAATGGATAAATTTCTAGAAACATATAGACTACCAAAACTGAACCTGGAAGAAATTTAAAACTTGAAAAGACCTATAACCAGCAAAGAAATAGAATCAATAATCAAAAATCTCCCAACAATTAAAGTTAAGGCCCAGATGGCTTCCCAGGAAAATACTTTCAAACATTTAAAGAAGAGTTAATACCTATTTATCTCAAACTATTCCAAAAATGAAATGGAAGGAAAACTTCCAAACTCTTTCTATGAGGCTGGAATTACCTGGCAAAGGCTCCACTAGAAAGATATTTATAAACTAATATCCCTGATGAACATAAATGAAAAAATTATTCACAAACTACTAGCAAATTGAATGCAACAATATATTAAAATAATTATTCACTATGATCAAAAGGGGATGCATTTCTGGGTTGTAGGTATGGCTCAATAACAAGCAACATGACACAGTGCATTAATAAAAGAAAGGATAAGTACAACATCCATTTATGATGAAAACCCTTAACAGAGATAGAACATATCTCAACATAATAAAGCCATATATACAAAACCCACAGGTAATATCATCTCCAATGGGAAAACACTGAAAACTTTTCTTCTATGGTCAGGAACAAGACAGGGATATCTACTCTCACCACTGTCATTTAACATACCACTGGAAGTCCTAGCCTTAGCAAAAAGAAAACAAAAAGAAACAAAGTGCATCCATATTGGCAAGAAAGAAGTCAAATATTTCCTATTTGTAGATGACATGGTACACTATATAAAAAACCCAAAAGACTCCACCAAAAAATTGCAAGAACTGATACATAAATTCTGTAAAGTCACAGGATACAAAATCAATGTCCAGAAATCTGTTGCATTTATACACACTAATAATGAAACAGCAGAAAGAGAAATCAAGGTATCAATCCCATGTACAATTGCTCCCAAAACCATAAGTTTCCTAAGAATAAACCTATCCAAAGAGGAAAAACTTCTGTACTTGGAAAACTATAAAACTCTGATGAAAGAAATTGAAGATGACACAAATAAATGACAAAACATTCCAAGACCATGGATAAGAAAAACAAATATTGTTAAAATATGTTTACTACCCAAAGCAATCTACACATTCTATGCAGTCCCTACCAAAATGCCACATAGTTGGAACAAGCAATCTTATAATGGGTATGGAACCTAAAAAGACCCTGAATACTCAAAGTAATCTTGAAAAAAAAAGCTAAAGACATCACAATTCCAGACTTCAATTTATATTACAAAGCTGTAGTGATCAAGACAGTATGCTACTGGTACAAAAATAGACACATATCAATAGAACAGAATAGAAAACCCAGAAGTGAATCCACAACTATTTGGTCAATTAATCTTCAACAAAGTAGGAAAGAATGCCCAACAGAAAAAACGTCTCTTCAACAAAATTTGTTTGGAAAAGTGCACGGCAACACACAAAAGAATGAGTCTGGACTACTTTCTTTCAACATACACAATAATAAATTCAAAATTCTTTAAAAATCTAAATTTGAGACAGAAATCCATCAAAATCCCAGAGGAGAACACAAACATTATCCTCTTTGACATTAACCATAGCAACTTCCTACTAGATATCTTTCGTGAGGCAAGGGAAACAAAAGGAAAAATAAACTGTTGTTATTTCATCAACATAAATATTTTATGCATAGTGAAAGAAACAATCAACAAAACCAGAAGACAACTTTCAGAATGGGAGAGGATGTTTGCAAATGACATATTTGGTAAATAGCTCCAAAATATATAAAGAACTTACCAAACTCAACACACACACACACACACACACACACACACACACACACAAAATAATAATAATAATCAAGTTTAAAAAATTGCAGAAGACATGAATAGACATTTTTTCCAAAGAAGACATCTAGATGGCTAACAGACACATGAAAACATGCTCAACATCCCTCATCATCATGGAAATACAAATGAAAACTACAATGAGATATCTCATAACACCAATCAGAATGGCTAAAATAACAACACAGGAAACACCACATGTTGGCAAGGAGGTGGAGAATGAGGAACACTTTTAAAATGTTCATGAGAATGCAAACTGGTGCAGATACTCTGGAAAGCAGTGTAAAGGTTCCTCAAAAAGTTAAAATAGAACTACCCTACAACTCAGCATTTGCACTACTAGGTATTTACCCAATCAATCCAAATATACTGATTTGAAGGGGTGCATGCACACTGATGTTTATAACAGGACTATCAACCATAGTCAAACTATGGAAACATCTCACATGTCTGTCAACTGAAACGGATAAATAAGGTGTGATGTGTGTGCATGTGTGTATGGGATTGAATAATATCCCTGGGATGTGTGTGTACACACACACACACACACACACACACACACACACACGTATATGTACAGGGATACACACCACAGGGATATTATTCAATCCCAAAAATAATGAAAAAGAAATAATGAATTATTTCCATTTATAGTGATGTGGATGGCACTAGAGTGTATTATGCTATGCAAAATAAGTCAGAGAAAAACTAATAACATATGATTTCACTCATGTGTGGAATTTAAGAAATAAAACAGATGAACATATGGGAAACCACAAGAGGCAAACCAGAGAACTGACCTTTAACTATAGGGAACAAACTTAGGATTACTGGAGTGGAGATGGGTGGAGGGATCTGTCACATGGGTGATAATTATTAAAGAAGAGATTTGTAAGAGCCCTGGGTTATGTATGTAAGTGATGAATCACTAAATTCTACACATGAAACTAATATTACACTGTTTGTTAACTACCTGGAATTTAAATAAAAAGTTGGAGAAATATAACTATCATCCCCATTTTCCAGAACAGAAAATTAATTTGATCAAGGACACTTACTTCAAAAAACATTTTAGACTTGAGTCTAAATCCCATGGTTATGTCATAGTAATAATAACAAGAGTAAAAATGAACATTAAATGGAGAAATTATTAAATTCTGAGCACTGTATTAAGTACTTACTAAATGGCCTCATGTAATCTTCATTATAACCTTATTATAACCTCATAAGGTAAATATTATCATTTATCATATTTGACAAATAAGAAACTAATAGATTTTTAAAAAGGGGCACTCACTCATAGTAGACTACTACCCAGCCATTAAAAGAAGACAGACCTGCATTTTGTAACAACTTGGATGAACCTAAAATGCGTTAGAGTGAGAAAGATAAACCAAAGAAAGACTGTGTTTTCACTTATAAGTGTAATCTTAAAAAAATGTCAACCTCAAAGAAACAGAAAAAAAAAAATGCCAAGGACAGGTAAATGGGGGAAACGGAGACATATTAGTAAAAGGGATGAAACTTTCAGTAATAAGTTCTTTAGTTCTTACATATAGCCTGGTGACTATAGTCAAAAATACTACAATGTATACTTGAATTTGATAATATAATAAAGTTAATTATTCTCACCACAAAATAAATGTAACAATATGAGTTGATTGATAACTAACTTGATATTGGTAAATATTTCACAAAGTAAACATATATATCATTTGTACACTTTAAATATATATAATTTTATTTGTCAATTATGCCTCTACAAAGCTGGAAAAAATAAAGAATATGGAAAAAAAGTACATATATGTTTTTACTTATTTAACAAATTTTTTCAGTGTGCCTACGATGTACTAGCTATTGCTTTAGATATGAAAGACACATCTCTGAAAATAAAAATACAACATAGAGACCTTCTTATACATTTTTAAATTTACAACAGTGTTTTTATTCTGTTAGCCAGCTTAATAAATGAACAACAAAATTAAGATTTTTGATCTCAATTTTCCTCATAGTCTGAATGTCAAAGAACTTCAACTCTGAAAGCCCCAGGAAACAACAGTATTTGAAAGCATAACACACATAGCATTGGTGCCAAACTAAACATTGTCTTTCATTCTTCCATACATCTTAATAATTTTCCAGTTTTTAATTCACTTGTTCATTTATTCATAAATGTTTAATAATCATCTATTATTTTCCAATCATTGGGCTAGTTAGTGAGATATAGTAATAAACAAGAAAGATGTGGTTCCTGGCCTGACGGAGCTAATAGTCTAATGGTAGAGTCTAGGAATAGACAGAGATTAAATCACATAAAAGAAACCTAGCCAAAATGACAAAACAGAATAAATCACCTCAAAAGAAATTCCAGGAAGAAATTATAGTCAGAGAATTGCTCAAAACAGATAAAAACTATATATCTGAACAATAACTTAGTATAATATTAATGAGACTAATAGCTAGGCTTGAAAAAAGCATAGAAGACAACAGAGAATCTATTGCTGCATAGATCAAAAACCTAAGAGAGGGTCACAATGAATAAAGAAATGTTGTAAATGAGATGCAAAATAAACTAGATGCAGTGACAGCAAGGCTGGAAGAAGCAGAGGAGATAATAGGTGAAATAGAAGATAAAATTATAGAAAATGATGAACCTGAAAAAAGAGGGAAAGGAAATTACTAGACCATGAGGGTAAAATGAGAGATCTAATTGATTCAATGAAATGGAATAATAACTGTATCAAAGGAGTTTCAGAAGAAGAAGAGAGATAAAGGGGCAAAAGATTTTTTTCTTTTTTTTTAACAAATTATAGCTGAGAACTTCCTTAATCCGGGGAAGGAAATAGACATCCAAGTCTAAGATGCACAGAGAACTCCCATCAAAATCAACAAAAACAGGTCAACACCACATCATATCATACTGAAACCGGCAAAATACAAAGATAAAGAAAGAATTCTAAAAGTAGCTAGGGACAGATGGGTCTTAACCTAAAACAGTATACACATAAGGGTAGTAGCAGATCTGTCCACTGAAAGTTGGCAGGCCAGAAGGGAGTGGCAGGAAATATTCTATGTGCTGAATAGGAAATATATGCAGCCAAGAATCCTTTATACAGCAAGGCTGTCATTCAGAACAGCAGGAGAGATAAAGGCTTTCCCAGACAAAACAAAAACTAAAGGAGTTCATGACCACTAAACCAGCCCTACAAGAGATACTAAGAGGGATTCTGTGAGTGGAAAGCAGCAAAGACTGCAAAGGACCAGAGACCTCAACACAGGCACAAAACCTACAGGTAACACTATGATGCTAAATCCATATCTTTCAATAATCACTCTGAATGTAAATGGACTAAATGTCATAATCAAAAAATATAAAGTATCAAAATGGATGAAAAAATAAGATCCAGCTGTATGTTGCCCTCAAGAGACTCATTTTAGATATGAGGACACCTAGAGATAGAAAGTGAGGGCATGGAAAACCATCTATCATGCTACTGGATGTCAAAAGAAAGCCTAGTAGCCATACTTAGACAAAATAGATTTTAAAACAAGTACTGTAACAAGAGATTAAGACAGTATATCACAAGTAAGGGGTCTATCCATCAAGAAAAGCTAACAATTGTAAATAGCCAAAGTAATGTTGAAAAAGAAAACCAAAACTGGAGGCATCACGATCCTGGACTTTGCAACATGGATCGAACTGGAGGGCATTAAGCTAAGTGAACTAAGTTAGCCAGAGAAAGACAGATATCATGTTTTCACTCATATATGGAACTTGAGAAGCTTAACAGAAGACCATGGGGAAAGGGAAGGGGAAAATAGTTTCAAACAGAGAGGGAGGCAAACCATAAGAGACTCTTTTTTTTTTTTAATTTTTTTTTAACGTTTATTTATTTTTGAGACAGAGAGAGAACATGAACAGGGGAGGGTCAGAGAGAGGGAGACACAGAATCTGAAACAGGCTCCAGGTTCTGAGCTGTCAGCACAGAGCCCGACGTGGGGCTCGAACTCACAGACTGTGAGATCATGACCTGAGCCGAAGTCAGCCGCCTAACCGACTGAGCCACCCAGGCGCCCCACATAAGAGACTCTTAAATACAAAGAACCTACTGAGGGTTGATGGCGGTCAGGGTTGGGGAGGTAGGAAAGTGATGGGCATTTAGTAGGGCCCTTGTTGGGGTGAGCACTGGGTGTTGTATATAAATGATGAATCCCAGAATGTACTCCTGAAGTCAAGACTACACTGTATGTTACTAACTTGACAATAAATTGAAAAAAAAATACAATTAACAAAGAAATAATTTTCAAAACTTACAAGTAGGATTAAAAGGAGCACCTGAGTGTCTCAGTTGGTTGAGTTTCTGACTTCCGCTCAGGCCATGTTTCATGAGTTCAAGTACCAAATGGGGGTCCCTGCTTTGAGTGCCAACCTCACTACAGACCCTCTGTCCCCTTCCCCTTCCCTACTTGCTCTCTCTCAAAAATAAATAAAACATTTAAAAAAATAGGTAGCAATAAGAAAGCAAGGTGTATGATGAAAAATTATAATAACGTTGTTTTGATTGTTATTTAATGAATATATAAAATAAGAATTTAGTGTAAGAAACAAATTATTATAGGTAATTAAGAATAATTTAATTTAATGCAGGAAAGAAGATAAATTGTTGAAATTGTTGAAAGACCTAAAAGAGGAGGAGTCTTGTGCCACTACTGAGGTTTGAATTAAAATAACCTAATTAAAAGGCAGTTTTAAATTTGTCATATAAAAACATCTGACATTAATCTCTATATGAAAAACAAAGACATGGGAAAAATTGTCAAAATGCATTTTTTGGAACTCTGAAAGTTAACCAATAATTTAAAACTATCTGAAAAAAAACTATCTGAGAAGCATTTATTCAAGAAAAACAACTAAATATTAGGAAGAACAACACATTTTATGACATGTTAATTTGACATAACTTTATTCCTTTTTTTATGTTGCACTGTAGCATTAAAAATTAACAGCCTCTTTGGAGTGCCTACACGACTTGGTTAAGCAGCATCTGACTCTTGGTGTCAGCTCAGGTCATGAACTTGCAGTTCCTGAGATGGTGACCCACATCAGGCTCTGCACTGACAGCATAGAACCCGCTTGGGATTCTTTCTTTCCCTCCCTGTATCTTTGCCTCTCCCTTGCTCATACTTTCTATCTCTCACAAAGTAAATAAATTTTAAAATAATTTTAAAATAGTTAATGTAACTATATTAATTAATGTAACATTATTTAATTAATATAACATTATTACATAATGTAATTAATGTATTAAAATAATTTTAAAATAATTAATGTAACTATTAAAGTAGTGAAAAATAGTAGTAAATGAAGTGAAAACTGGAAGTAACTGGAAGGAGAAGAATGGGTCTAGAACTCCCTCAAAGCCATGATCCCCTTGGAACTGTCACTATTTGACCTTGGAAACTAACTAAAATCTCAATTATTACTGTTTGCGTTTATTTGACCTATGTCAGAGTTTATGCAAACACCTCATTCCCAGGGTATGTGTTGAAAAGAATCAATGGTAATTGTTCAAAATTGTTTCTTTCTGAAGAGGTAATTCTAACTGGTATTAACATTAGTCTGGTTAGAAAAGTAAAAACTAGGAAATTAGATGTGTACAAAAGGCATTGAAAAAAATTTGATATATTCTAGGAATATAAAATACATGTACATTCATAGGGTTGTGCACATATCTCAAAAAACCTAAGAATTTGATAACTTCTCATGTCTGGCTGACCATGATGTTGCTTACAGAAGGAAGTAAAGGCTAAGGTAAAGTGGTATTTATGTCTTTAGGAGCTTATAAAGCATGTCCCAATACTCTCAAAGGCTGGGAAACTAATTAGTTCAAGATATGTAAGGAAATATCTGTCCAAACATTGGCCATTCATTAACAAAGTAGGGACTTCAATAGAGAAATGTGGCAAAAAATACACTTCAGAACTATGCCAGGCTAATCATTTAAAAAGACCAACAACAAATGCAAACAAAAGAAACAAACTCTAGGGTGGGGATTTCCAATTTCTAGATTTGCAACATTATTGTATTTTAATTATCCAGTTTTGAACAAAAAAATACACTTTAAAATATAAAAATTATGACCCATACATAGAAAGAAAATGAACAAAATCTACATTTGAAGAAGCCTACATGTTAGTTACTAGAAAAACACTTTATATTAGCCAATAGAGATGTAGAGATCTTATAAATAAAATTTAAATTTATTTAACCATGTCTAAAAAACTACAAAAAAGTATAAGAATGATGTCTTAAAGTAAAAAATGTTAATAAAATATTAAAATTGTAACAGAAACAAATAAAAATATTAAAGTTGGAGTATACAATAATATAAATTTTAAAAATAGTTAAATAGGCTGAACAGCATATTGGAAGAGACAAAGATAGCATCAGTAAACTCAAAAATAGTTCAGTTTAGATTACACATAACAGTTTCAGGAACAAAAACCAAAATAATAAGGAAATATAAATGGAGCTCAAAGTGACACCATAAAGTTTACAAAATTATGCATAATGGGAATCCCAGAACAATATAAAAAAAGAGGAAGAAGAATAAATGTTTAAATAATAATAATAATAATAATAATAATGGCTGTAGTGCCTGAATGGCTTTAGTTGGTTAAGCATCTGACTCTTGATATCAGCTCAGGTCATGATCTCAAGTATAAATTTCCTCAATATGATTAACAGATGTCATGAGAAATCATGAGGGACAAAAGACAGTAAGATGACATATTCTGAGTGCTGAAAGGAACCAAAGTGTCAATCAAAAATTTTTTATTTGGAAAACCTATTAAAGGAATAATCAAGACATTACCTCACAAACAAAAACGAGAAACCTATTAGCAAACTTGCCCTACAAGAAAACATAGAGTTATTAAGACAGAAATAATAGGAAACTATATACTAACACAAATCATATGGGAAACTAGATACTAATACAAATCATATGAAAAATAAAGAATACTGGTAAAGTTAACTACATAGGTAACTACATAAAGATCATCTAAATGTATTTTTGTTTTTGACAATTTTCTTCTATTTGATTTAAATGATTATAGGAGTGCCAGGATGGCTCAGCCAGTTAAGTGTCCAACTTTGGCGCAGGCTATGATCTCATGGTTTATGGGTTCAAGACCCACATTGGGCTCTTCACTGACAGCTCAAATCCCGGACCCTGCTTTGGACTCTCTGTCTCCCTCTCACTGCCTTTCTCCTGCCTGCTCTCTCTAAATAAATAAATAAATAAATAAATAAATAAATAAAATTCTAAAAATAAATAAATGATAACTATATAAAGATGTAATTTAAAACAGTTTCAATGCTCTTACATATATAAAATTTAATTTGTGTGGCAATGATAATACAAAGGGAGAGGAGATAGTGTTATTGGAGAAAAAATTTATATGCTACTTAAATTTAGTTTATATTAGTCCAAACTACAAGATTTAAGATGTTAATCATTATCTTCAGGCAATTACTTTAAAATAAGTTTAAAAAAACACAAAAACAAAATACCAAGGACATTAAAATGATATATAAATAAAATGTGTTTAATCACCAAAGAAGATAGGAATGGAGTAGAGAAACAAAAGACATAAATCATGTATATGAAACAATAGCAAAAAGGCAGATTAAAATGCAACCTTATCACTTATTAGGTCAAATATAAATGGATGAAATATCCCAATCAAATGTCATAGATTGGTAGACTAGATTAAAAAGCACAAAACATGATTTACTTATATGCTGTGTGTAAGACTTACTTTGATTTAACAACACAAATTGGTTAAAAGTAAAAAGATGAAAAAAAGATACATCATGCAAACAGTAACTAAATTAGATGTAAAATATCTATACTGATATCAGGCTAAATACACATTAAGACAAAAATTGTTATGAAAGGTAAGGAAGGATATGTTATAACAACATTAAAAGTGTTAATTCATCAAGAAGTCATAACAATTATAAATATATACACATTTACCAACAAGACATGAATCAAAATCTGTCATAATTTGAGAGTACATATAGAAAATTTATTACTAAGTGTTGAAGAATTAAATTTTGAGGGGGGATCAACATGGCAGAGAAGTACGGGGTCCCAAAGTTCACTTGGCCCTCAAACACAGCACTATTGAGGCCTGAAGGCTTGGAATTCCAGGAATCCAGAGTACAGAGTGATAGAAAAATCTCCAGGGGCTCACAGGGACAACAAGGTTGGCCCTAGATGCATGATTGTGAACTGGGAAAGATAAAATGGGTGGTGTAGGAATGGAGGGGAGGGATCCCCTTCTGTGGAGAGACAAAAGGAAGAGAAAGAGAGTCTGTGGAAGTGTAAGATTGTATTTGGACAAGAGAAAAAAACACGGATGGGAAATGGAAAAAATGAAAAAAAAAAAAAAAAAAGAACCAATTTCTAACTGTGGGGCTTTCTTGGCTCCATTCAAGTGCCTTTGGAGGAGGGGAGCCAGCCCCAGACTCCATAGCTAGATTCCAGGAGCAGTGAGAGAGAGCAATCATCTATACTGAGTGCTGTGGGAAGAAGACAAATAGCCATTCAAAGAATAAAAGACCCTGCAGGCCCCCCGCCAGCCAGAGTCCCTTTGTTGGCTGGCTGGTGGAGTGAAACTACCCCAGAACCTGGGTGTGTGGAGCAGAATCCTTTAAGACGTTGGGGTTTGAATCACAGCCGAGTGCCAGGGAAGTGCGGGAGATGGTGGAGGGGAACATAGTGGTCCACTCATGCCCACTCAGCACTGTGAGGAGCCATAAGCCCTTAGTTGGCTGGCTGAGTGGAGGGGCACTTGAACAGAACTAGGGCACATAGAACAGGATCCTTTAAGACATCGAGGTTTGAATCCCAGCCCAGCACCTAGGAGGCAAGGGAGACTGTGGAGAGGAAGAGAACCAGCCTGCTCATGCCCTCATAGCACTGAGAGGACAGCCTGAACAGAGTGATTTCAAACACCCAGGCCAGGGAGTAGAGGCTGAGGTGTCGTCATTTTTCTCCCCATCACCAACAAGGTAAGGTTTCAAGGTATGGACCATGGGCACACAGATACAAAACCACGCCCCTCTGTGCCTGGTAACTGTATATATAACAAAGCAATATTGACAGTGACTAAACCAGACAGTCCCTCTTACAGACCAGTGCAGGCACCAGTTCCAAGGCACCATCAGATATTGGTCCAGTGGTTTTGAATTCTCTGATTGGATTATTGGTCAATTCTTATTTTTGTATATAATTTATAATATATACAATATATATTATATATATTATGTATAATTCATTATTAAATATAATGAATATATAATAAATTATATATATTTCTTCCTCTTATTTCTTCCCTTCTCTAGTCTGGTCATTCTGGTTGTTGGTTTCTTTAAAAACACATTTTTAATCTATTCTTGTTACATCTCTTCTGTATCTCCTTTTTTATTTTCCATGCTTTCTCTCTGGACTAAGCTCTGTAATTTCTCTGATTCTCTGACTGGTCAATTTTTTTGTTTGTTTGTTTCATTTTCCCCACCCCTGTCATGTCTCTCTTTGTATGGGATAAGGCCTCTTCCACTACCCCGCCTTTAAAAAATTTTTTTTTCCAGGGAGACTTCAATGAACAAATCAAAGAACACCTGATGGAAGGTCCAAACCACCACTACAAGTAGGGTGATAAAGCAACCAGAGTGTCAACAACAGAGAATATGAAACACTTGAAAAACACCTCATGAAGGGTGAGGCCCTGGGCAGTATTATGACACCTTTTTAATATAGTAGTGCTCGCAGGTACAGGACTCATTAAAAGCTATTAAAACACACACAGGATATAAAACTAGCCAAAATGACAAGACAGAAGATTCTCCTCAAAAGAAATTTCAGGAAGGAATGACAAATAGGGAATTGCTCAAAACAGATATAAGCAATGTAACTGAGAAAGAATTTAGAATAAGAGTCATAAGATTAATAGCTTGGCTTGAAAACAGCATGGAAGACAGCAGAGAATATATTGCTACAGAGATCAAGAAACTAAGAAATAGTCACAATGAATTAAAAATGCTGTAAATGAGGTGTAAAATAAACTAGATGTAGTGACAGAGAGGATTGAAGAGGCAGAGGGGAATAAGTGAAATAGAAGATAAAATTATGGAAAATGATGAAGCCAAGAAAAAGAAAGTTAAGAAATACTGGATCACAAGGGGGAGACTAGAGAACTAAGTTATTCAATGAAATGTAATAATATCCATACCATAAGAGTTCCAGAAGAAGAAGAGAGAGTGAAAGGGGTAGAAGGTTTACTTGAATTAATTAGAGCTGAGAACTTCCCTAATCTGGGGAAGGAAAGGGATGTCCAAATCCAGGAGGCACAGAGAACTCCCTATATATTTAACAAGAATAGATCTTCTCCAAGGCATATCATAGTGAAACTGGCAAAATACAAAGATAGAGTTCTGAAAGAAGCTAGGGACAACTGGGCCTTAGTCTACAAGGGTAGACAAATAAGG
The DNA here is from genome assembly GCF_014898765.1 of Herpailurus yagouaroundi. NCBI lineage: Eukaryota > Metazoa > Chordata > Mammalia > Carnivora > Felidae > Herpailurus > Herpailurus yagouaroundi. The sequence continues at coordinate 1,911,298 of NW_024420424.1, read as the reverse complement.
GTAGTAGCAGACCTATTTACTGAAACATGGCAGGCCAGAAGGGAGTGGCAAGAAATAATCAATGTGCTGAATAGGAAAAATATGCAGCCAAGAATCCTTTATCCAGCAGGGCTGTCATTCAGAACAACAAAGGAGATAAAGGTTTTCCCAGACAAACAAAAACTGAAGGAATTCATGACCAGTAAACCAGCCCTGCAAAAGATCCTAAGGGGGACTCTATGAGTGGAATGCTGTAAATACTACAAAGGACCAGAGTCATCACCACAAGTAAGAAGCCTACAGATAACCCAATGACATTAAATCCATATCTTTCAATAATCACTCTGAATGTAAATGGACTAAATGTTCCAGTCAAAAGACATAGGGTATCAGAATGGATAAAAAATGAGATCCATCTAAATGCTGTCTAAAAGAGACACATTTTTTATCTGATGACACCTTCAGATTAAAAATGAGGGTGTGGAGAACCATCTATCATGATACTGGAAGTCAAAAGAAAGCTCGAGTAGCCATACTTACATCAGACAAACTAGATTTTAAACTAAAGGCTGTAAAAAGAGATGAATAATGGCATTATATCATAATTATGCTATTCATCAAGAAGAGCTAACAATTGTAAATGTTTAGGCTCCCAAATTGGTGCACCCATAACTATAAATCAATTAATCAGAAACATAAGCAATCTTATTGGTAAGAATGTGGTAATTGCAGAGAACTTTAATACTCCACTTAAAAAAATGGACAGACCATCTGGGCAAAAAAAAAAAAAAAAAATCAATAAAGAAACAATGGCCTTGAATGATACACTGGACCAGGTGGACTACACAGATATACTCAGAACTTTTCTACTCTACTACAAGGCTGTAATCATCAAGACAGTATGGTATTGGAACCAGAACAGACACATATATCAAGGGAATAGAATAGAGAACCCAGAGTTTGACTCACAAATGGATGGCCAACTAATCTTTGACAAGGCAGGAAAGAGTATCCAATGGAGAAAAGAGTCTCTTTAGCAAATGGTGCTGGAAGAACTTGACAGCAACATGCAGAAGAATTACAATGGACTACTTTCTTACACCACACACAAAAATAAACTCAAAATAGATGAAAGACCTAAATGTGAGACAGGAAACCATCAAAACCCTAAGAGGAGAAAATAGGCAACCTCGTTGACATCAGCTGCATAAATTTCTTGCATGACATTTCTCTGAAGGCAAGGGAAATAAAAGCAAAAATGAACTATTGAGACATCATCAAGATAAAAATATTCTGCACTGCAAAGGAAACAACAGCATTAAAAGGCAACTGACAGTATGGGAGAAGATATTTGCAAATGACATATTGAATAAAGGGTTAGTATCCAAACTCTATAAAGAACTTACCAAACTCAACACCTGAAAAACAAATTAATCCAGTGAAGAAATGGTCAGAAGACATGAATGGACACTTCTCCAAAGAAGACATCAAGATGATCAACAGACACATGAAAAGATGCTCACAATTACTCATCATTAGGGAAATACAAATCAAAACCACAATGAGATACCACCTCACACCTGTCAGAATGGCTAAAATTAACAACTCAGGCAACAACAGCTGTTGGCAATGATGCAGAAAAAGATGAACACTTTTGCACTGTTGGTGGGAATGTAAACTGGTACAGTCACTCTGAAAAACCGTATGGAGGTTCCTTAAAAAATTAAGAATAAGAGTACCTTGTGACTCAGCAATTGCAGTACTAGGCAGTTTTCCAAAGGATACAGGAATGCTGATTCAAAGGGGCACATGCACCCTGATGTTTATAGGAGCACTATCAACAATAGCCAAAGTATGGAAAGAGCCCAAACGTCCATCGACTGATGAATGGATAAAGAAGACATGCTATATATATACAATGGAATATTACTTGGCAATCAAAAAAAAATGAAATCTTTCCATTTGCAACAACATGGCTGGAACTAGAATGTATTATGTTGAGCAAAATAAGTCAGAGAAAGACAAGCATCATATAATTGCACTCACACGTGGAATTTAAGATTCAAAATAGATGAACATAAGGAAGGGAAGCTAAAATAATATAAAAACGGAGAGGGAGACACACCATAAGAGATTCTTAAATACAGAGAACAAACTGAGAGGTACTGTTGTGTGTGGGGATAGGCTAAATGTGTGAGGGGAATTAAGGAGGACACTATTTGGGATGAGTACTGGGTGTTATATGTAATTGATGAATCATTAAATTCTACTCCTGAAATCATTACACTATATGCTAACTCATTTATATTTAAATTTAAAATTAATTAATTAATGAAAGTGAAAATACTACAAAGGATGCTATGAAATAAAAAGCATCAAAGATTACTATTACGAATAATCATATGACAATATTTTGTATAAATAGAAAAAATGGATACATGCCTGGAACATACAACCTACCAAGACTGAATCATGAAGAAAGAGAAATATGAATAGGTTTATCACTACAAATCACTAGATTAAATCAGCAAGCAGAAACCTTCAACAAAGAAAAGTTTCAAACCAGATTACTTTACCAGTGAATTATAATAAATATTTAAAAATAATTTACACCAATTTTTCTTAAATGCTTCTGAAATTTGAAAAGGAAACATACCCAAACTCACGAGAACAGGACATGCCTGATACTGAAACAAACAAAAAAAGACACTACAAAAAAAAAAAAAAAAAAAGACAGGACATATTTCTGTTGTATATAAATTAAAAATTTTTCAACAAAGTATTAGCAAATCAAATTCAATAGTGGACCACATACCATGAACAAGTGGAGTTTATTTTTGGAATCAAAAATATTTCAAAATGTAAAAATAAATTAATGTGAAACACAACATTAATAGACTAAAGTATGAAACAATCACAAAATGATCTTAATAGATGCAGATAAAGCATTTGACAAGATTCGAAACTTTTTCATGATTAAGAAAAAACGCTTGGGGGCACCTGGGTAGCTCAATTGGTTAAGCATCTGACTCTTTATTTCGGCTTAGGTCATGATCTCATGGTTTGTTACTTCTAGCCCCACTGTTAGTGCAGAGTCTGCTTGAGATTCTCTCTCTCCCTCTTTCTCTCTGCCTCTCTTGCACTCGTGCCCTCTCTTTCTCTCTTTCAAAATAAATAAACTTAAAATAAAAACAATGGAATGTAATTACCCCAACATAGTAAAGGCTCAACATAAAAAGTCCACAGCTAACATGGTGAAAACTTGAAGGCTTTTACTCTAAGATCAAGAACAAGACAAGGATGCACACTCTTGTCACTTCTATTCAATATAGTACTAGAAGTCATAGCCAATGTATTTACTCCAGAAAAATAAATAAAAGACATCCAAATCAAAAAGAAGAAGTAAAATTATCTCTGTTCACAGATGAAATGATTGTATATGCAGAAAAGTAAAAATACTTGAGAAAAACAAACTGTTAGAACAATTAAATTCAGTAAAGTTTCAGAATGAAAATCAACATAAATAATTTGCATTTCAATAAACTAACAATGAAAACTCCAAAAAGGAAGTTAAGAAAATCTAATCTCCAATGACAGCAAAAATTATAAAATACTTAGGGAAAACCAATTAAGGAGGAGAATGACTTATACAATGAAAAGTAAAAAAGATTAAATTAAAGACACAGGTAAATAGAAAGATATCCATGTTAATGGATTAGAAGACATTTTTCAAAATATTTATAGTACACAAAGCAATCAATGCAATCGTTTTCAAAATCATAAAATTGCCTATGTTGTTTTGCAGAAACCAATTTTTCCCCTAAGATTCATATGGAACAACAATAGGCCCTGAATAATCAAAACAAAAATAAAACTAGAGGTTTCACACTTCCTGATTTGAAATCACATTACAAAGCTAGAGTAATTTTAATAGTATTGTATTGGCATAAAAATAGACATATAGACCTATTTAACAATACAGACAGTCCTGAAATAAATCCACACATATATAGCTAAGTGATTTTCAAAAAAAAAAAAAATTCTAGACTACAAATTAGGGAATGGGTAGTCTATTCAACATATGATGCTGGAAAAACTAGATATCCACATGAAAAAGAATAAAACTGGACTCTTTAATATCACTATATGCAAAAATCCACTCAACATTTTAGCATGTATTTTTCTACAACAAGGACATTTTCATATAATAAAAATGCAAGTATCATATCCAATAAATTTGCATATAATACTATAATCTAATACACAATCTACATTCAAATTCTGACAATTTAAATAAAAACTAAGGAAAAAGTCTGCCAATTGCTCTAACAATTTTTTATTTCAAGTATAATTAACATACAGTGACCTATTAGTTTCAGGTGTACAATATTATGATTCAACAATTCTATACATTACTCAGTGCTAATCACAATAAGTATACTCTTTATTCCCCTTCATCCATTTCACCCATCTGCCCACACACCTCCCTTGTAGCAACCACCAGATTGTTCTCTGTATTCAAGTGTCTTTTTTTTTTTGCTTTTTTTTCTTTGTTCTTTTCTTTATTAAATTATATGAATAAATAATATCATATGGTATCTATTACTGTCTAATTGACTTTGCACTATGTCCCTTCATTCCATGCTAAATTATTCAGATTTATAGGAGTGTGACATCTACAATCCACTCTCAAATGGTTCAGAAAAAAATATTATAGACAGATATATAGGAAGAATATGTGGAAAAATGTTAACAATTGGTTAATCTAAATACAGGGTATACAAAAGTTATTCGTATTTTGCAGCTCTTCTGTATGAAAGTCTAAGTTTAAAAATAAAAATAATCTAAAACTGTTACAGGAATATAATAAAATGAAACCTATCTAAGAATTATGGTTAATTTTCAGCTCTCTAGGTAATTGCACATTATGTGAACATTGACTGTACCTGGTTCACTATTGTATTTGTAGTGTACATCACAGAATAGATGTTAAATAAATATTTGTTGAATAAAGAAATCAATTATAAAGAGTGCAATGAATTTCTCTAAAAATCAACTAAAAATAGACTAAAGATTTAAACATAGGACCTGAAAGTATAAAATTCCTACACAAAAATAGAAGAGAAAATATTCAATATTTTGAATTCAAAATTCAACATTTTCAACATCTAATACAGTTGAAATTGAAGCATAAAGTAAAGTGGTGGATGTCACATTGTTCTTGACAACAATTTCTTGGGTGTAACACCAAGATCACAGAAAACAAAAGCACAAATAGACAAGTGTGGCTACATCAAACTACAGATCTTCTGCACAGCAAAGGAAATAATCTACAGAATGAATAGGAAATCTACAGAATGGGATAAAATAATTACAAATGGTACATGTGGGAAGAGGTTAATTTCCAATATATAGAAGGAACTTCTACAGGCCATCAGGAGAGAAACAAATAAAATTATTTTATAGATGGGCAAATGAATTGAGTATGCATTTCTCCAAAAACAATAACAACAAAATGACCACATGAAAACAAACAGCAGGTAAAAGGAAAAGATGTTCAATGTTAGTAATAAAGAAATACAGTTAAATCTAGAAATAAGTATCACATCACAACAGTTAAGATCGTCATTGTATATTTAAAAAGGGAAAAAATGAAAATAACAAGTATTGGACAGCATGCTAAGAAATTGGAACTTTTGTACACTCTTGGTGGACATGTGAGATGATTCATTCAGTCATTATGTAAAACAGTATGGAGGTTCCTTTAAAACTAAAAATAGACTACCATATGGTACAGCCATCATCTTACTTCTGGGTATTTGTTTAGAATAATTAAAATCAGGTTTTCAAAATAATATTTAAACTCTCATGTTTATTGCAACATTATGCATAATTGGTGCAAACAATCTGTTGATGAATAAATATATAAAGAAAATATATATACATACAAAAGAATATCATTCAGTCATAAAAAAGAAATCTTATCAGTTTGGACAACATCTATGTATCTATAGGACATTATTGTAAGTGACATACACCAGACAGAGAAAAATCATGTATGCCATCACTTACATGTGGAATCTAATACAGTTGAACTCATTGAAACAGAAAGTAAAGTGGTGGATGTCATGAACTGGGACAAATGGAATAAGAGTGACATGCTCTTCATTGAGTTTAGTGTCTGGACAGATTAAAAAAAAAAAACAAAAGACCTATAGCAGCACTTTCAACAATAGCCAAATTATGGAAAGAGCCTAAATTTCCATCAACTGATGAATGGATAAAGAAGCTGTGGTTTATAGATACAATGGAATACTACTTGGCATTGAGAAAGAATGAAATCTGGCCTTTTGTAGCTATGTGGATGGAACTGAAGAGTGTTATGCTAAGTGAAATAAGTCATACAGAGAAAGACTGATACCATATGTTGTCACTCTTATGTGGATCCTGAGAAACTTAATGGAAGACCATGGGGGAGGGGGAAGGGAAGGTAAAGAAAATGTTAGGGAGGGAGGGAGGCAAACCAGAAGAGACCCTTGAAAACTGAGAATAAACTGAGGGTTGATGGGAGGTGGGAGGGAGGGGAAAGTGGGTGATGGGCATAGAGGAGGGCACCTGTTGGGATGAGCACTGGGTGTTGTATGAAAACCAATTTGACAATAAACTTTATATTAAAAAAAAACAAAAACAAAAACAAAAACAAAAGACCTAAATATATGATACCTAAAAAAGACTCAAATAAGCTTAAAATGAATGGATGAAAAAGATATTACATACAAATAGGCAGCAAAAGAAAATGGGGGAAACTATAATTATTTCAGACAAAATAAACATGAAGCCCAAAACAGTAATACCAGACAAAGAAATCATTATATAATGATAAACGTTTTAATTGATTAAGAAGATATAACAATTAAAATTATGTGTTCCCAAATTTGAATTACCTAAGTATATCGAGAAAATACTAATAGATCTGAAATGAGAAATTGACAACAGTACAACGGTAGTAGGGGAATTCAGTGCCCCTTTTTCAGCAATGGATAAATCATTCAGAGAGAAAATCAACAAGGAAACATTGGGCTTAAACAATACATTAAACCAAATTGACATAACATATATACAGAGCGTCCCATTCAACTGTATTAGAATACACATTCTCTTCAAGTGCACTTGAAACTTTCTCCAGGATAGATCATGTGATAGGCCACAAAACAATTCTCACCAATTTGAAAAGATTGAAATCATACCAAATATATTTTTTACCACAATAGTATGAAACGAGAAATCAACAAGAGGAAAGCAGAAAGATCAAGAAATATGTCAAAACAAATGAAAATGGAAGTATAGCACATCAAAACATATTGGATGCTGCAAAAGCAGTAATGATAGGGAACTTTATTTATGATAATAGCTTACATTAATAAACAAGAAAGAACTCAAAGAAACAAACTCATTTTATACCTCAAATGGAGAAAGTAGTTCTGAAAGAAAAGTTTATAGAGATAAATTTAATTATTAAGAAAATAGAAGGATTGATTGCCATGATTTTGGGAAAACAGTGCCTAAAATGAAAAGGAAAAGTCCCCAACAACCTCCTCCAATATTTTGCTTGTCAATACAGTACTATTTCCTGGAGACTGGGATAAGGAATGTGATTTTAAAAAAGATAAAAAATAAATGAAAATAAAATGTGAATATAAAATCTTCCTCTGAGCATAAGAAGTCATTTAATCACATTTTAAGCCTGAACAAGGGAATTTTCCTTGAGCTCTTTCTGTCTCATGCTGGTGTCCCATCCAGGCTTCCAGCTGCCTTCAGTGCAGGCCATGAAAAATGAAAATAAAAATATGAAACTCACTATTGGTTTGATGATACTTCAAAGGCTAGTGTCTCTCCCAGTCTCATTTCTAGTGATTTACATTTCTAAGTGTTTGTAAAGCCCATTCTCTCCAGGCCCATAGTGGCATTAAATGGCAGAAATGGTGGTGTATTTTTATGATATCTTAAATGGGACCTGAGAATGATAACATTATTTTTAACATAGAAAATTTAATCAACCTGAACACAGTGGGAAAAAAGTTGAAAATCAGTTTTAAATATTTTTGAGAGAAAAAAGGAAGGAATATTTTTACAATGTTTCTATTTCTTCAGTGTTCCAAGAAAAAGAGGTCATTGTTATTATGGTGTGTGCAGGTGATGAGGTAGAGGGAAACCAAAAAATAAAAGCAAAAACAAAACCCTACATGTCTATAATCAAAGAAATAAATCATATGTAAATAGAATCAGAACATGGATAATGCAAACTTTAAAATACCCTTCCTGTGTACAATTAAATGTTTTATTTTCAAATCATCCCTTTATTCTCTGATAAAACTTTCCATAGTCAATTTTAATGGGTAGTGTAATTAGCTCTTCATTTTCCCAACTGCCAATCAGACTCAGAGAAAGGGCATGTGTCTTGGAAAGTGTCTGGGAAGATGGGTGAGTAGGAGGATCCTGAGCTCACCTCCTTCCCTGGTTACAACAAAAAAACAGACACATTAGTGAAACTTAGTCTTAAAACGATCCCAAGACTGGAAGAATAGGTTTTCCAAAGTTAATTGTAGTGAGGAAGCAAAGCTGAAAGAAGTAAGGGGGATAGAGATGACTGACTGTAAATTGGAGGAACACCACAGAAACAGAATAGCCAAAGGATTAGATCCCATATCAGGTACCCCAGGCATGGGATACCTGCATGGGGAAGACAAGTCTTCATAACATTTGGCTTTGAAAACTAGTGGGACTTGACTTTGCAAATTTTTAGCATCAGCAGGGCTTAACTTGGGGTACTTTAAAAATCAGAGGGCTTATTGGGGTGCCTCGCAGTCTCAGTCAGTAGAGTACATGGCTTTTGATTTCAGGGTTGTGAATTTGGGCCCCAAGTTGGGTGCAGAGATTGCTTAAAGAAATAAACTTGCTGTGATAAGCACTGGATGCTGTATTTTAGTGATGAATCACTAAACCCTACACTTGAAACTAATATTACACTGTATGTTAACAAACTGGAATTGAAATTGAAACTTGGAAGATAAAAAAAAATAGGTGATTGGTATTAAGGAGGGCATTTGTTATTTTCAGCACTGGGTATTGTATGTGAGGGGTGAATCACTGAACCTTATACCTGAAACTAGTATTGTACTGTATGTTAACAAACTGGAATTTAAATGACTTAAAAAAATAACAAACACAGAAAGTTAGATAAAATGAGGAGACAGAGAAATACATTTTATATGAAAAAACAGGACAAAACAACAGAAGAGCTAAATGAAACAGAGACAAGCAACATGCCTGATAAAGAATTCAAAGTAATGGTCAGAAATATACTTGCCTAACTTCAGAAAATGTGGAGGATCTCAGTGAGACCTTCAAAAAAGATATAAAAAACACTATCAGAGATGAAGAACTTAAAATAACACTAAAGAAAAACAATAGCAGAGTACAGGACACAAAACACATCAGCAATCTGGAAAAAAAATGCAATGGAAAGCAACCAAGATGAACAACAAAAAGAAATATATATATATATATATATATATATATATATATACACACACATATAAATCATAAACAAGAATGGATTACAGAGACTCAGTGACATGATCAAGAATAATAGCATTTGCATCACAGGGATCTGAAAACGAGAATAGAAAAGGCAGAACATTGATTGAAAGAAATAATAGCTGAGGGGTGCCTGGGTGCTCCGTCGGTTGAGTGTCCAACTTTGGCTCAGGTCATGATCTCGCAGTCCGTGAGTTCGAGCCCTGTGTCAGGCCCAGAGTCTGGAGCCTGCTTCTGATTCTGTGTCTCCCTCTCTCTCTGCCTCTCCCCCGCTCATGGTCTGTATCTCTCACTCTCAAAATGAATAAATGTTAAAAAAAAAAAAAACCTTTAAGAAATAATAGCTGAAAACTTCCTAATCTGATAAAAGAAAAAGACTTCAGGATCCAAGGGCAGAGTTTCCAAAAACATCAAGGAAGAATATCCATACCAAGACACATAAGAATAGAATGGAAAAAAAAGGTAGTGATATGGTGAGAAAATTAAAAATAGGAAGAAAAAGATAAGATGCAAAAGGGAAGCCCCATAAGGCTATCAGCTAATTTGTCAGCAGAAACATTGCAGGCTAGAAGGAAGTGGCATGATATAATCAAAGTGCTGAAAGGAAAAAACAAAATTCTTGCAAACAAGAATATCATATATCATATCATTCAGAATAGGAGAGCTAAAGAATTCTCCAAACAAAAGTTAAAGGGCTTTATTTCCACCAAAAAAAAGCCATATAATAATTATTTTAAAAAATCTTTTGAATGGAAAGAACATGACATAAACAGGAATAAAAAATTAGGAAAGAAAACAAAATTTCACAGGTAAATGCAAACATATAACAAAAGCAGATTAATCACTTATGAAAACAGTATGGAGGATAAAGCACAAAAGCAGTAGAATTAATTAGATCTACAAATCAGTCAAGGGATTCACAAAATAAAAAGCTGCAAAGTATGACATCATATACATAAAACATGGTTCAGGAATAAAATATTAGTGCTTTTAGATTGGGTTCAAATTTAAGTAACCATAAACTTAATATAGACTGCTATATGTGTAAGATGTTACATATGAACCTAATGGTAACCCCAAATCAAAAACCTATAATAGATACAGAAAAAATAAACAGAAAGGAATCCAAGCATATAACTGAAGAAAGCCATCAAAGCATAATAGAAGAGAGCAAGTAATAAAATGTGAAAAGGTACATACCTGTCAATAATTACTTTGAATATAAATGGATTAAATTATCCAATTCATGAACATACTGTGACAATGAATAAAAAACAAGACCCACTGATGTGCTGCCTACAAGAGACTCGCTTCATACCTAAAGACACATACAGATTGAAAGTGAAGGAATGGAGAAACACTTATCACACAAATGGAAATAAAAAGAAAGTTGGGGGTGCAGTAGTTGTATTGGACAAAATAGACTTTAAAACAAAGATTGTTAGAAGGAAAAAAGGACACTACATAGTCATAAAGGGAACAATACAACAAGAAGTTATAATCACTGTAAATATATATGTACTAAACACGAAACACCTGGATGCATAAAGCAACTATTAACAGAGATTTTAAAAAGGAATTGACAGTGTACAATAATAGCAGGGAACATTAACACCCCACTCAGATCAATGGACTGATTATAAAGACTGAAAATGAACAAGGAAACAGTGGCTTTGAATGACACATTAGACCACATGGTTCAAACAGATATATTAAGAACATTCCATTAAAAAAAAAAAAAGTAGAAAGGAACCTGAGTGGAGCAGTCCATTAAGCATCTGACTTGATTTCAACTCAAGTCATGATCTCATGGTTCATGGGATTGAGTCCTGCATCAGGCTCTGTGCTGACAACATGGAGCCTGTTTGGGATTTTCTCTTTCCCTCTCTCTCTGTGCCTCTCTTTCTTTGCCTCTCTCTCTCTCTCTCTCTCTCTCTCTCTCTCTCTCTCTCTTTCTCTCTTGGAATAAATAAATACATTTTAAAAATAAAAATTAAAAAAAAACAAAACAACAGAGCTTTGAATCTGCTGCTTTAAATAGTGCAGCTTGCCCTTCCATACTTTACTTGAGCATATTCAAACTATAAGCCAAAAATAACCTCTCAGCTAGGAAGCTTCTCACACAGGATAACCCTGCGTTTAGAAAATTAAGTTTTTGAAATCGAGTCTAAAAAGAAATCAGCAGACTTCACAGTCTTTAAAAGTGCACATGGGGAGAGGGAAGATGGCGGCATAGGAGGACGCTGGGCTCACCTCGCGTCCTGCTGATCACTTAGATTCCACCTACACCTGCCTAAATAACCCAGAGAACCGCCAGAGGTTTAGCAGAATGGAGTCGCCGGAGCCAAGCGCAGAGGAGAGGCCCACGGAAGAGGATAGGAAGGGCGGCAAGGCAGTGCGCGCTCCACCCACTGGCGGGAGGGAGCCGGGGCGGAGGAGCGGCTCTCCGGCCAAGCAGAGCCCCTGAGTATGGCTTGCAAAAAGTGGAGGGGCCTGATGGACTGTGTTCCCACAGCAAGCGCGACTTAGCGTCTGGGAGGTCATAAGTTAACAGCTCTGCTCAGAAAGCAGGAAGGCTGGAGGACAAAGGGAAGGAGAGCTGCTGAGCCCCCTGACGACAGAGCTCAGTTTGGTGGGGAACAAAGGCGCTCGCCAACGCCATCTCCCCCGCCCATCCCCCAGCCAAAATCCCAAAGAGAACCAGTTCCTGCCAGGGAACTTGCTCGCTCCGAGCAAACACCCAACTCTGCGCTTCTGCGGAGCCAACCTCCGGCAGCGGATCTGACTCCCTGCTGCTGCCACAGGGCCCCTCCTGAAGTGGATCACCTAAGGAGAAGCAAGCTAAGCCTGCCCCTCCTGCCCCTGTGCACCTTGACTACCCACCCCAGCTAAGACGCCAGATCCCCAGCATCACAAGCCTGGCAGTGTGCAAGTAGCCCAGACAGGCCACCCCAAAACACAGTGAATCCCGCCCCTAGGAGAGGGGAAGAGAAGGCACACACCAGTCTGACTGTGGACACAGTGGTGCGCGGGGGGCAGACATCAGGTCTGACTGCGGCTCCGCCCACCAACTCCAGTTATACACCACAGCACAGGGGAAGTGCCCTGCAGGTCCTCACCACACCAGGGACTATCCAAAATGACCAAGCGGAAGAATTCCCCTCAGAAGAATCTCCAGGAAATAACAACAGCTAATGAGCTGATCAAAAAGGATTTAAATAATATAACAGAAAGTGTATTTAGAATAATAGTCATAAAATTAATCACTGGGCTTGAAAACAGTATAGTTGACAGCAGAGAATCTCTTGCTACAGAGATCAAGGGACTAAGGGACAGTCACGAGGAGCTGAAAAACGCTTTAAAGAAAATGCATAACAAAATGGAAACCACCACGGCTCAGATTGAAGAGGCAGAGGAGAGAATAGGTGAACTAGAAGATAAAGTTATGGAAAAAGAGGAAGCTGAGAAAAAGAGAGATAAAAAAATCCAGGAGTATGAGGGAAAATTAGAGAACTAAGTGATACACTAAAAAGAAATAATATACTCATAATTGTTATCCCAGAGGAGGAAGAGAGAGGGCAAGGTGCTGAAGGGGTACTTGAAGATATAATAGCTGAGAACTTCCCTGAAGTGGGGAAGGAAAAAGGCATTGAAATCCAAGAGGCACAGAGAACTCCCTTCAGACATAACTTGAATCGATCTTTGGCACGACATATCACAGTGAAACTGGCAAAATACAAGGATAAAGAGAAAATTCTGAAAGCAGCAAAGGGTAAACGTGCCCTCACATATAAAGGGAGACCTATAAGACGCGTGACTGATCTCTCTTTTGAAACTTGGCAGGCCAGAAAGAATGGGCACGAGATTTTCAGTGTGCTAGACAGAAAAAAATATGCAGCTGAGAATCCTTTATCCAGCAAGTCTGTCATTTAGAATAGAAGGAGAGATAAAGGTCTTCCCAAACAAACAAAAACTGAAGGAATTTGTCACCACTAAACCAGCCCTACAAGAGATCCTAAGGCGGACCCTGTGAGACAAAGGACCCGAGACATCGCTACAAGCATAAAACATACAGACATCACAATGACTCTAAACCCATATCTTTCTATACTAACACTGAATGTAAATGGATTAAATGCGCCAACCAAAAGACATAGGGTATCAGAATGGATAAAAAAACAAGACCCATCTATTTGCTGTCTACAAAAGACTCATTTTAGACCTGAGGACACCTTTAGATTGAGAGTGAGGGGATGGAGAACTATTGATCATGCTACTGGAAGCCAAAAGAAAGCTGGAGTAGCCATACTTATATCAGACAAACTAGACTTTAAAGTAAAGGCTGTAACAAGAGATGAAGAAGGACATTATATAATAGTGACAGGGTCTACCCATCAGGAAGAGCTAACAATTATAAATGTCTATGCGCCGAATACCGGAGCGCCCAAATATATAAAACAATCACTCATAAACATAAGCAACCTTATTGATACGAATGTGGTAATTGCAGGGGACTTTAACACCCCACTTACAGAAATGGATAGATCATCTAGACACACGGTCAATAAAGAAACAAGGGCCCTGAATGAGACATTGGATCAGATGGACTTGACAGATCTATTTAGAACTCTGCATCCCAAAGAAACAGAATATACTTTCTTCTCGAGTGCACATGGAACATTCTCCAAGATAGATCATATCCTGGGTCACAAAACAGCCCTTCATAAGTTTACAAGAATTGAAATCATACCATGCATACTTTCAGACCACAATGCTATGAAGCTGGAAATCAACCACAGAAAAAAGTCTGGAAAACCTCCAAAAGCATGGAGGTTAAAGAACACCCTACTAACAAATGAGTGGGTGAACCAGGCAATTAGAGAAGAAATTAAAAAATATATGGAAACAAACGAAAATGAAAATCCAACAATCCAAACGCGTTGGGACACAGCAAAGGCAGTCCGGAGAGGAAAATACATGGCAATCCAGGCCTATCTCAAGAAACAAGAAAAATCCCAAATACAAAATCTAACAGCACACCTAAAGGAAATAGAGGCAGAACAGCAAAGGCAGCCTAAACCCAGCAGAAGAAGAGAAATAATAAAGATCAGAGCAGAAATAAACAATATAGAATCTAAAAAAACTGTAGAGCAGATCAATGAAACCAAGAGTTGGTTTTTTGAAAAAATAAACAAAATTGACAAACCTCTAGCCAGAATTCTCAAAAAGAAAAGGGAGATGACCCAAATAGATAAAATCATGAATGAAAATGGAATGATTACAACCAATCCCTCAAAGATAAAAACAATTATCAGGGAATACTATGAAAAATTATATGCCAACAAATTGGACAACCTGGAAGACATGGACAAATTCCTGAACACCCACATTCTTCCAAAACTCAATCAGGAGGAAATAGAAACCTTGAACAGACCCATAACCAGCGAAGAAATTGAATCGGTTATCAAAAATCTCCCAACAAATAAGAGTCCAGGACCAGATGGCTTCCCAGGGGAGTTCTACCAGACGTTTAAAGCAGAGATAATACCTATCCTTCTCAAGCTATTCCAAGACATAGAAAGGGAAGGAAAACTTCCAGACTCATTCTATGAAGCCAGTATTATTTTAATTCCTAAACCAGACAGAGACCCAGTAAAAAAAGAGAACTACAGGCCATTATCCCTGATGAATGTGGATGCAAAAATTCTCAATAAGATACTAGCAAATCGAATTCAACGGCATATAAAAAGAATTATTCACCATGATCAA
>NW_024420424.1:1894931-1895553 GCF_014898765.1 Herpailurus yagouaroundi | reverse complement strand
CTGCATATTTTTCTGATTCAGCACATTGAATATATCCTGCTACTCCTTTCTGGCCTGGCAAGTTTCTGTGGATAGGTCTGCTGCAAACCTGATCTATCGTCCCTTATACATTAAGGAATTTTTTTTTCACATGCTTCTCATGATTCTTTCCTTGCCTGAGTATTTTGTGAATTTGACTATGATATGCATTGTTGATGGTCGGTTTTTGTTGAATCTACTGGGATTCCTCTGTTTTTCCTGGATTTTGATGTCTGTCTTTCCCCAGGTTAGGAAAGTTTTCTGCTATGATTTGCTCACATAACACTTCTACCCGTTTTTCTCTCTCTTCATCTTCTGGGGCCCCTTTGATTCTGATGGTGCTCCTTTCTAATGAGTCACTGATTTCTCTATTTCTTTTTTTTTTTTAATTTTTTTTTCAACGTTTATTTATTTTTGGGACAGAGAGAGACGGAGCATGAACAGGGGAGGGGCAGAGAGAGAGGGAGACACAGAATCGGAAACAGGCTCTAGGCTCTGAGGCATCAGCCCAGAGCCTGACGCGGGGCTCGAACTCACGGACCGTGAGATCGTGACCTGGCTGAAGTTGGACGCTTAACCGACTGCGCCACCCAGGCGCCCTGAT
>NW_024420424.1:1869263-1894831 GCF_014898765.1 Herpailurus yagouaroundi | reverse complement strand
TTTTTTTTTTTTTTTGCCTTAGCCTCCCTCTTTTTTTCTGCTTCATTATTCTCAAGTTTGTCCTCTATATCACTGATTCTCTGCTCTAGCTCATCCATTCTTGCCGCCTTGGAATCCATTCAAGACTGTAGCTCATTTACAACAATTTTTATTTCATCCTGACTAGATTTTACTTCTTTAATCTCCGCAGAATGGGTTTCTAATCTATTTTCAACTCCATCTAGTATTCTTATTATCATGATTCTAAATTCTGGTTCAGACATCTTGCTTGTATCTCTGTTGGTTAAGTCCCTGGCTATCATTTCTTCCTGCTCTTTCTTTTGGAGCGAATTCCTTTGTTTGGAAGGGAGAAAAGGAATTAATGCAGTAAAACAAATTAAAATTAAAAACTTTAAATTAAAATAAATTAAAATTTAAAAATTAAAAAAAACACACACACAAATGTGAAATAAATGATGCTAGATCTTAGGTGTGTTTTTGTCTGGGTGTTGAAAGTGGCTTGCTGGATTAGAGATAAAAGGGTAAAAAGGGGAAAAAAAGAAATCATTTGAAAATTAGTAAATATGAATATACTGAAATAGAATAAAATGAAATCATGGAAATAAAATAGAATTTGGAAACATTTACACAAAAGTAAATAATATAGTAGAAAAAAATTAAAGAAAAATATTTTAATAAAAATTGAATATAAAAATGATTTTTTCTCTACTCAAGAAAAATAAAAGAAATGAAAAAGAAAAAAAAGAATGAAAATTGAATAGATGGACCAGCTAATACACTGAAAAGTGACTGAAATTATTTCATTTTCCCCTACACATCAAACTATGAAGCGCTTTATAGTCCATAAACTAAGCAGGAGGTGAGACTTGTGTTCATAAGAATGAGTTTGGCCCAGGTGGGCGGAGCTTAGTGTAATGGCTCTGTTCTCCACTAGATGGCGCTGCTTAGCTTACTGGGGTGGATTGTTGTGGCGATGATAGGTGCATATGCGCATGCGTGGGAGCAGTGAAAATGCTCACCCAACTACCCAGTCTCTACTATTAGAACTCTCGTCTCCCCCATCAGCAATCAGGCACCTGTCCTTTGTCTTCGGCTTCTGTCCACTCCCTGCTTTTATACTGTCCATAACCAAGCCCCAGGCAGCACTTCCCTCCTGAGTTTTATCTCAGATGCGGCTGTGTTTCCCGACTCCTTACTTCTGAAGGAATATGGCTTTGACCCATTCTGACACTCTGTGGGAGGGTGTCTCTTAGCAATTGCCAGATGCCGGAGGCACCCAGGTACATTCGTGGGACTGTGCTGCTGCCAACACCCAGAGACTGTGGCTGGGTGCCAGCCCACCCCAGAAAAGGCTCACGCGATCCTGTAGCAGCAGCGTTTCAGGGAGGATGGAAAACCACAACACACATCTGGTCCCAGGCTTCACCCTTAATGAACTTGTTCCAGCACCAGCGAATGTGGTTGTTCTCCAGGGTTCACTGGGGTCTTTGCCTTTGGAGAAGACACACAGTGTCTACCATGTGTTCTCCCAGCAAGGGAACCACTTCTCTTGCATAGCCTGATGACCCCCGGACTTTGCCCCTGGGGATTCACCCTTCTCACCAGAGCACTGCCAGGTATCAAGCTGTGGCGTTTCAGACTCTGTGCTCTCCCTGTTTATAGTGTTAATGGAATTTAAACCCTCTCCTTTCTCCTTTCTCCCATATATATATATTTAAGATACAATTGGATTCAAAATGCTAGTATCTTTTTGAGAATTCTTGCATTCATGTTCATCAGGGATTTTGGCTTGTAACTCTCTTTTTAATGGGACCATTATCTGGTTTTGAAATCGAGGTAATCCTGGCCTCATAAAATGAGTTTGGAAGTTTTCCTTCCATTTATATCTTTTGGAACACTTTGAGAAGAATAACTATTACCTATTCTGTAAAAGGCTGCTAGAATTCCCCTGGGAAGCCATCTGACCCAGGACTGTTGTTTGTTGGGAGACTTTTAGTGACTGATTCAATTTATTTATCTGTTGTGGGTATGTTCAAATTTTCTATTTCTTCCTATTTCAGTTTTGGTAGTTTGTGAGTTTCTAGAAATTTTTCCATTTCTTCCAAATTGCCAAGGTCATTAGCATATAATATTTCATAGTATTCTCTTATAATTATTTGTATTTCTGTGGTATTGGTTTTGATCTCTCCTCTTTCATATGTGATTTTCTCTATTTGGGTCTTTCTCTTTTCTTTTTGATAAGTCTGGCTAGAGGTTTATCAATTTGTTAATTCCTTCAAAGAAACATCTCTTAGTTTTGTTGATCTCCTCTACTATGTTTTGTTTGTTTCTATATTGCTCGTTTCTGCTCTAATCTTTATTATTTTCCTTCTTTTTTTAATTTTTTTAACGTTTACTTTATTTTTGAGACAGAGAGAGACAGAGCATGAATGGGGAGGGTCAGAGAGAGAGGGAGACACAGAATCTTAAACAGACTCCAGGCCCTGAGATGTCAGCACAGAACCCAACGCGGGGCTCGAACTCACGAACTGTGAGATCATGACCTGAGCCGAAGTCGGACACTTAACCGACTGAGCCATCCAGGCGCCCCTATTATTTTCCTTCTTGTGCTAGCTTTAGACTTTATTTGTTATCCCTTTTCTAGCTCCTTTAGGTATATAGTTAGGTTGTGTATTTGGGTCTTGTTTGCTTCTTGAGATAGAATTGCAATATAATTTACTCTTAGGACCACCTTTGCTGCATGCCAAAGGACTTGAACTGTCACGTTTTCATTTTCATTTGCTTCCATGTATTTTTTCATTTCTTTTCTTAGTTCCCTGGTTAACCCATTCATTGTTTAGTAGAATATTCTTTAAACTCCATGTATTTAAGGACTTTCCAATTTTTTTTTCTTGTGGCTGACTTCAAGTTTCATAGCATTGTTTTGTGACAATATGCATGGTCTGATCTCATTACTTTTGAACTTGTTGAGGGCTGATTTGTGACCCAGTATGTGATCTGCTTTGGAGAATATTCCATGTGAACTTGAATTGTATGTGTATTCTGCTGCTTTAGGATGAAATGTTTTGAATTATCTGTCAAGTCCATATAGTCCAGTGTGTCATTCAAAGCCATTGTTTCCTTGTTGATCTTCTTAGATGATCTTTCCATTGTTGTAAGTGGTGTGTTAAAGTGCCCTACTATTATTTATTATCAATGAGTTTCTTTATATTCGCTATTAATTTATGTATATATTTGGGTGCTACAAATTAGGGGCATAAATATTAATAATTGCTATATCTTATTCCTGGATAGACCCCTTAATTATGTAGGAATGCCCTTTTTAATCTCTTATTAGAGTCTTTGATTTAAAATCTAGTTTATCTCATATACATATGTTTACTCCAGCTTTCTTTTGATGTCCATTAACATGATAGTTGGTTCTCCATCCTTTCACTTTCAATTGGCAATTGCCTGTAGTCTAAAATAAGTCTCTTGTAGGCAGAATACAATTGAGTCTTGTTTTTTTTATCCATTTTGATACCCTATGTCTTTTGATTGGAACATTTAGTCCATTTACATTCAAAGTGACTATTGGTAGATACGAATTTAGTGCCTTTGTGTTACCTGTAAAGTTGGTGTTTCTGGTGATGTTCTCTGGTCCTTTCTAGTCATTGTTGCTTTTGGTCTTTTTTGTTTTGTTTTGTCTTTTCTCCCGTCAGAGTCCCCCCTTAAAATTTCTTGCAGGTTTGGTTTAGTGGCTAAAAACTCCTTTAGTTTCTGTTTGTCTTGGAAACTTTTTATCTCTCCTATTTTGAATGACAGCTTTGCTGGATAAAGTATTCTTTGCTGCATAATTTTCCCATTCAACACATTAGACAATAAATGCCACTTCTTTCTGGTTTGCCAAGTTTGTGTGGAAAGATCTGCTGTGAACCTGATCTGTCTTCCCTTGTAGGTTAAGGACTTTTTGCACTTGCTGCCTTCAGAATTCTTTCCTTGTCTGGGTATTTTGTGAATTTGACCTATGATATGACTTGGTGAAGGTCAATTTTTCTTAATTTAATGGGAGTTCTCTGTGCTTCCTGGATTTCAATGTCTGTTTTCTTCCCCCTGTTAGGAAAGTTTTTAGCTAAAATTTGCTCAAATAAAACTTTTGTGCCTTTTACTTTCTCTTCTTCTTCTTGGGCCCCTTTGATGCAAATGTTATTATACTTTAAGGAGTCGCTGAGTTCCTTAGTCCTTTGTGGTCTAATAACTATTTTCTCTCTTTTTATCAGTGTCATTTTTCCCATAATATTATCGCCTTTATCACTGATCCATTCCTCTGCTTTATCCATCCTCATTGTCATTGCTTTTCATCTCAGTTATAGCATATTTTATTTCAGCCTGACTAGATTTTAGTTCTTTTATCCATGCAGTAGGGGATTCTCTAATGTCTTCTATGCTGTTCTCAAGCCCAGCTGGTATCCTTATGAATATTGTTTTAAATTCTGGTTCATAAACCTTACTTGTATCTGTATTGATTAAATCCCTGGCCATGACCTCCTTTTCTTTATTTTATGGTGAATAATTCCATCTTGTCATTTTGTCCAGGTCACTGTGTGTGTGTGTGTGTGTGTGTGTGTGTGTGTGTATGTGATTGTTAGGAAAGCCTGTTGTATTCCTGCTCTGAGAATAATGGTTGTATTAAGAAAAAATAGCTAAATACTATGTAAGTTTTGGTTTCTTTCCTAAAAGAAGCTGGATCCAATAAAATATTTAAAATATATATAAAATAAATTAAAAATATTAAAAAAAGGAAAGCTAGATCCTAAGGGTATTTTGATTTGCTTGTTAAAAGAAGCTAGCTCCAAGAACTAATAATAAAAATAGTAGTAAGAGAATCTAGATCCTAGGTGAGTTTTGGTATGCTTGTTAAAAGAAACTAAATCCAAAAAATTAAAAATATAATAAAAATATAAAAATTAAAATAAGAATATAAATTAATATTTTTAAGTTTTAAAAAATTGCTTTTTCTGTATCCCCTAAAAAATCTATATCCTATTTCCCATAGGGCTGAAGCTTTGCAGCACTCTATGTAATCAATAGACTTGGAGCCTGTGAGGGGTTTGTGCTGGTCTTCTGTGTGTCAGGCCTGCTGCATTGATTCTCAGGCTGACTTGCCCTAGTAGAGTTACGCCCACAAGGTTCAGGGGGGCAGGGTGGTGTAAGTGGTTCTGGCCTCCACTTGGTGGTGTTTTGCTCATTGAAGTTGGTCAGTGTTGATGGGTGGGAGGGTGAGGGTGAGAGGAATTTTGTGGTTCTGTTCTCTTTCCCTGAAGTGAGAAGCTGGCCCAGCCACTCCTCAAGAAGCCCTTATGGAAGAACAAACATCTCTCTTGTGTCCCTGGCTTCAGTCAGATACCTGCCTTCATCCTGCCTGTGTCTAAGTGGTCCACCTACCAGGTGATATAACATTCTTGTGTTTTATCTCAGTTGCATAGTTGGGTTTAAAACTCCAAATCCTACAAATCCAGTTGATGTGGACATGTGCTAATCCTCTGGGATAAATCTTACTGTGATATGGCCTGGTGTTGGCTTGTCCCAGAAAACAGTACCACGACCATGCAGAGGCTCAGAGTTTATGGTAAAGTTCAGCAAAAATCCACCAACAAGGCTTGCAAACATAAGCCAATGTCCCCATTTCTGTGTTAGTAAATAAGACAGCTCAATGGCACCTCTCAGATCTTTTGTCCCCAGAGAGGCTGTTCCTCCTCTCTCAAATGCACTCCAAGAAAGAGGAACTGTTTCTCCCCATAAAATACAGGGTGTCCTCATATCAAGCTGCCTGCTCCTGGGTGTCCACCTTCCTTCCCCGCCAGAGCACTACTAAGCCAACCAGGCATGACCCTGGCTTTAGCATCGACCTCTGAAACCTCAGACCTTGTGCACCATTGCTAATAAAACTTGGGGGTATTCAGCTACTCTCTTTTTTCCAGTCAATGGTTTTGGGGAAAATTTTTGTTCTGCAATCACCTGCACATGTTTTCAATTTCTCTCTATTTCTTTCTTGCTCCTCTATCCATGATCAGGGCTCCCTCCCCTCCTTAGCACCTGAAGTTATCTTCCTTAAATCAACTCTCCACAGATCCTACTTTCCACAATGTGGCAGGTTTTTTTTTTCTTTACTTGTTCAGTTTATTATCTAAGAACTTGGATTTTTTCATTTGGTGCTCAAAATGATTTGATATTCATTTAGCCGTGTTCAAGTAACAAGATATAACTAGGGTGCCCCAACTGCTCTGCCATCTTAACCTCCTCTTTCAAGAGTCTCTTTCTTGATTTGTACCTCTTTCACATGTTTCCCTTGCTTGTCTTTTTGTTTCTTTAATTCCACATATGAATGAAATCATACTGTATTTCTTTCACTGATGTATTTTTCTTTAAAATATATGCTCTAATTCCATCCATGTCATAGCAAAAAGGAAGATTTCATTTTTTTATGGGTGAATAATAGTACATGGTATATGTATATATAAAATGATGGACACTTGGACTAATTCTTACTCTTGCCTATCATAAATAATGCTGCTAAAAAATAGGGGTGCATGCATAAATTTTAATCAGTGCTATTGTATTCCTTGGGCAAATACCCAAGGTTGCTGAAGGTTGCTTTATATTTTGTTGATTCATTTCATCACTGCACAGGAGCTTTTAATCTGAATGAATTCTGAACAGTTCATTTTTGCTTTTGTTTCCTTTGCATCAGGAGACACATCTAAAAACAAGTTGCTATGACTAATTTCAAAGAGGTTATTGAAATAACCTCTGTTCTTCTCTAGGATTTTGATGGATTCCTGTCTCATATTTAGGTCTTTAGTACATTTTGAATTGATTTTTGTTTATGCTGTAAGAATGTGGTCCAGATTCCTTCTGTTGCATGTTGCTCTCCAGTTTTCTCACCACAATTTGTTGAAGAGACTGTCTTTTCCATTGAATATTCTTTCCTGAATTGTCGAACATTAACTGAAAAATTATTATGTATTCATATCTGGGTTTTTTATTCTGTTATTTTACCTATGTGTCTGTTTCAGTGCCAGTACCATACTGTCTTGATCATTACAGCTTGGTAATGTAACTTGAAATCTGGATTTGTGATACCTGAAGCTTTTGTTTATTTTTCAAGATTGCTTTGGCTATTCACATTTGCATGTGTGTGTGTATGTGTGT
Organism: Herpailurus yagouaroundi; assembly: GCF_014898765.1. Lineage (NCBI taxonomy): Eukaryota > Metazoa > Chordata > Mammalia > Carnivora > Felidae > Herpailurus > Herpailurus yagouaroundi. The sequence goes on along the minus strand of NW_024420424.1, from coordinate 1,887,640 downwards.
GTGTGTGTGGTTGCATGCAAATTTTAGGATTGTTTGTTCTAGCGTGGTGAAAAGTGATATTATTTTGAGAGGTATTGCATTAAATGTGTTAATTGCGGAAGATGGCGGTGTAGGAGGACGCTGGGCTCACTGCGTCCTGCTGATCACTTAGATTCCACCCACATCTGCCTAAATAACCAAGAAAACTGCTAGAAGACTAGCAGAATGGACTCTTCAGAGCCAAGCGTAGACAAGAGGCCCACAGAAGAGCATAGGAAGTGCGGAGAGGTGGTGTGCACTACATGGACTGGCGGAAGGGAGCCGGGATGGTGGAGGGGCACCTGGTGGGCAAAGCAGAACCCCCGAAATCTGGCTTGCAAAAGCAGAGGGGCCGGACTCCGTGAGTTCTGATAGCCAGAGGGACTTAACATCAGGAATGTTAAAAGTCATCAACTCTGCTCTCAGAGCTGGGAGGGTGAGAGGACCACAGGTAGGAGAGTGATGAGCCCCAGAAGACAGAAGTCAGCTCAGCAGGGAACAAAGGTGCTGGCCAGCACCATCTCCCTTTCCCATCCCCCAGCCAAAATCCCAAAGGGAACCAGTTCCCATCACCAAATTTGCTTGCACTGAGCAAACACCCAACAATGTGCTTCTGTGTATCCATCCCTCCAAAGTGTTGGTCTCCCTCCTACTGCTGCAGGGCCCCTCCTGCAAGGGACCACCAACAGCAAAGCAAGCTAAGCCTTGCCTTCCCTCCCCTGTGCACTTTGTGAATCCACCACGGCTAATATGCCAGATCCCATCAAAGCAGCACCACAAGCCTGGCAGTGTGCAAGTAGCCCAGACAGGGCACACACCACTCCACAGTGAGTCCTGCCCCTGGGATAGGTGAAGATAAGGTACACACCAGTCTGACTGTGGCCCCAGCAGAGGGCTGGGTTTGGACATCCAGTCTGACTGCGGCCCTGCCCACCAATGCAAGTTACTCCAGATAGCACAGGGGAAATACCTTGCAGTTCTACGCCACTCCAGGAACTATCCAAAATTACAAAACGGAAGAATTCTCCTCAAAAGAAACTCCAGGAAGTAGTGACAGCTTACGAATTGATCAAAAATGATTTAAGCAATATAACAGACATGAAATTAGAATAATAGTCATAAAATTAATCGCTGGGCTCGAAAAAAGTATAGAAGACAGCAGAGAATCTATTACTACAGAGATCAAGCGACTAAGAAACAGTCAGGAGGAGCTAACAAATGCTATAAATGAGGTGCAAAATAAAATGGAGGCGGCCATAGCACGGATTGAAGAAGCAGAGGAGAGTATAGGTGAATTAGAAGATATAATTATGGAAAAAGGGTAGTTGAGAAAAAGAGAGATAAAAAAATCCAGGTGTATGAGGGGAGAATAGGAGAACTAAGTGATGCAATGAAAAGCAACAATATCCGTATAATAGGGATTTCAGAAGAGGAAGAGAGAAGGGTTTGAAGGTGTACTTGAACAAATCATAGCTGAAAAATTCCCTGATATGGGGAAGGAAAAAGGCATTGAAATCCAAGAGGAACAGAGAACTCCCTTCAGACATAACTTGAATCAATCTTGTGCATGACATCTCATAATGAAACTGGCAAAATACAAGGATAAAGGGAAAATTCTGAAAGCAGCTAGGGATAAACATGCTCTAACATATAAAGGGAGACTGATAAGACTAGTGGCAGACCTATCTACTGAAACGTGGCAGGCCAGAAATGAATGGCAGGAAATCTTCAACCTGATGAACAGAAAAAAATATGCAGCCAAGAAACCTTTATCCAGCAAGTCTGTCATTCAGAATAGGAGAGATAAAGGTCTTCCCAAACAAACAAAAACTGAAGTAATTCATCACCACTCAACCAGCCCTACAAGAGATCCTAAGTAGGATTCTGTGAGTGAAATCTTGCAAGGACCACAAAGTACCAGAGACATCACTACAAGCATGAAGCCTACAGACATCACAAAGACTCTAAAACAATATCTTCCATAATAACACTGAATGTAAATGGACTAAATGCTCCAACAAAAAGACATAGGGTATCCAAATGGATTAAAAAAAAAAAAACAAAACAAAACAAGGCCCATCTATTTGCTGTCTACAAGAGACACATTTTAGACCTGAGGACACCTTCATTTGAAAGTGAGGGGATGGAGAACTATTTATCATGCCACTGGAAGTCAAAAGAAATCTGGAGTAGCCATACTTATATCAGACAAACTAGACTTTAAATTAAAGGCTGTAACAAGAGATGAAGAAGGGCATTATGTAATAATTACAGGGTCTATCCATCAGGAAGAACTAACAATTATACATGTCTATGCATCGAATACAAGAGCCCCCAAATATATAAAACAATTCATCACAAATATAAGCAACCTTATTGATAACAACGTGGTAATTGCAGGGGACTTGAATACTCCTTTTACAATAATGGATAGATCATCTAGACACAGGGTCAATAAAGAAACATGGGCCCTGCATGATACATTGGATCAAGTGGACTTGAAAGATATATTTAGAACTCTGCATCCCAAAGCAACAGAATATACTTTCTTCTCGAGTGCACATGGAACATTCTCCAAGATAGATCACATACTGGGTCACAAAACAGCCCTTCATAAGTATACAAGAATTGAGATCATACCATGCATACTTTCAGACCACAATGCTATGAGGCTTGAAATCAACCACAGGAAAAATTCTGGAAAACCTCCAAAAGCATGCAGGTTAAAGTATACCCTACCAAAGAATGAATAGGTCAACCAGGCAATTAGAGATGAAATAAAAAATACATGGAAACAAATGAAAATGAAAAGACAACAATCCAAATGCTTTGGGATGCAACGAAGGCAGTCCTAGGGGAAAATACTTGTAATCCAGGCCTATCTCAAGAAACAAGAAAAATCACAAATACAAAATCTAACAGCACACCTAAAGGAACTAGAAGCAGAACACCAAAGACACCAGAAACCCAGCAGAAGAGAAATAATAAAGATCAGAGCAGAAATAAACAATATAGAATCTAAAAAAATCTGTAGAGCAGATCAATGAAACCAAGAGTTGTTTTTTTGAAAAAATAAACAAAATTGATAAACCTCCAGCCAGGCTTCTCCAAAAGAAAAGGGACATGACCCAAATAGATAAAATCGTGAATGAAAATGGAATTATTACAACCAATCCCTCAGAGATACAAACAATTATCAGGGAATACTATGAAAAATTATATGCCAACAAACTGGACAACCTGGAAGAAATGGACAAATTCCTAAGCACCCACGCACTTCCAAAACTCAAACAGGAAGAAATAGAAAACTTGAACAGACCCATAACCAGCGAAGAAATTGAATCAGTTATCAAACATATCCCAGCAAATAAGAGTCCAGGACCAGATGGCTTCCCAAGGGAGTTCTACCAGACGTTTAAAGCAGAGATAATACCTATCCTTCTCAAGCTATTCCAAGACATAGAAAGGGAAGGAAAACTTCCAGACTCATTCTATGAAGCCAGTATTACTTTGATTCCTAAACTGGACAGAGACCAAGCAAAAAGAGAAATACAGGCCAATATCCCTGATGAATATGGATGCAAAAATTCTCAATAAGATACTAGCAAATCGAATTCAACGGCATATAAAAAGAATTATTCACTGTTATCAAGTGGGATTCATTCCTGGGATGCAGGGCTGTTTCAACATTCTCAAATCAATCAATGTGATACATTACATTACTAAAAGAAAAGATAAGAACCATATGATCCTGTCAATTGATGCAGAAAAAGTATTTGACAAAATTCAGCATCCTTTCTTAATAAAAACCCTTGAGAATGTCAGGATAGAAGAAACATACTTAAACATCATAAAAGCCATTTATGAAAAGCCCAAAGCTAATATCATCCTCCACAGAGAAAAACTGAGAGCTTTTTCCCTGAGATCAGGAACATGCAAGGATGTCCACTTTCACTGCTGTTGTTAACATAGTGTTGTAAGTGCTAGCATCAGCAATCAGACAACCAAAGGAAATCAAAGGTATCACAATTGTCAATGATGATGTCAAGCTTTCAATTTTTGCCGATGACTTGATATTATACATGGAAAACTCAATAGACCCCAACAAGTCTGCTAGAACTGATACATGAATTCAGCAAAGTCGCAGGATAGAAAATCAATGTATAGAAATCAGTTGCAATCTTATACACTAATAATGAAGCCACAGAACGACAAATAAAGAAACTGATCCCATTCACAATTGCACCAAGAAGCATAAAATACCTAGGAGTAAACCTAACCAAAGATGTAAAAGATCTGTATGCTGAAAACTATATAAAGCTTATGAAGGAAATTGAAGAAGACATAAAGAAATGGCAAAACAAAGGAGTACTGATGCATAGGGGCACTTGTATCCCAATGTTTATAGCAGCATTCTCAACAATAGCCAAATCATGGAAAGAGCCTAAATGTCCATCAACTGACAAATGGATAAAGAAATTGTGGTTTATGTACACAATGGAATACCACGTGGCAATGAGAAAGAATGAAATATGGCCTTTTGTAGCAATGTGGATTGAACTGGTGAGTGTTATGCTAAGTGAAATAAGTAATGCAGAGAAAGCCAAATACCATATGTTTTGTCTCTTATGTGGATCCTGAGAAACTTAACAGAAGTCCATGGGGAAGGATAAGAAAAAAAAGAGGTTAGAGAGGGAGAGAGCCAAAGCATAGGAGGTTCTTAAAAACTAAGAACAAACTGAGGGCTGATGGGGGTGGGAGGAAGAGGAGGGTGGGTGATGGGTATTGAGGAGCGCATTTTGGGGGATGAGCACTGGGTGTTGTTTGGAAACCAATTTGACAATAAATTTCATATTAAAAAATAAACAAATAAAAATAAATAAAATTTAAAAATAAAAAAATAAAGAAAAAGAAAAGAAATGGAAACATTCAGTGCTCATGGATTGGAAGAATAAATATTATTAAAATGTCAATACTACCCAAAGCTATCTACACATTCAATGCAATCCCAATCAAAATTGAACCAGCATTCTTCTAGAAGCTAGAACAAGCAATCCTAAAATTCATATGGAACCACAAAAGGCCCCGAATACCCAAAGTGATTTTGAAGAAGAAGACCAAAGCAGGAGGCATCACAATCCCAGACTTTAGCCTCTACTACAAAGCTGTCATCATCAAGACAGCATGGTATTGGCACAAAAACAGACACATAGACCAATGGAATAGAATAGAAACCCCAGAAATTGACCCACAAAAGTATGGCCAACTAATCTTTGACAAAGTAGGAAAGAATATCCAATAGAAAAAAGACAGTCTTTTTAACAAATGGTGCTGGGAGAACTGGACAACAACATGCAGAAGGATGAAACTAGACCACTTTCTTATAGCATTCACAAAAAACAACTCAAAATGGATAAAGGACCTGAATATGAGACAGAAAACCATCAAAATCCTAGAGTTAAAAGCAGGAAGAAACCTCCCTGACCTCAGCCCCAGCAATTTCTTACTTGACACATCCCCAAAGGCAAGGGAATTAAAGGCAAAAATGAACTATTGGGTCCTCATGGAGATGAAAAGCTTCTGCACAGCAAAGGAAACAATCAACAAAAGTGAAAGGCAACGAACGGAATGGGAAAAGATATTTGCAAATGACATGTCAGACAAAAGGCTAGTATCCAAAGTCTATAAAGGGCTCACCAAGCTCCACACCCAAAAAACGAATAATCCAGTGAAAAAATGGGCAGAAAACATGAATGGACACTTCTCTAAAGAAGGCATCCAGATGGCCAACAGGTGCATGAAAGGATGCTCAACATCGCTCCTCATCAGGGAAATACAAATCAAAACCACGCTGAGATATCGCCTCATGCCAGTCAGAGTGGCCAAAATGAACAAATCAGGAGACTATAGATACTCGCAAGTATGTGGAGAAACGGGCACCCTCTCGCACTGTCTGTGGGAATGCAAACTGGTACAGCTGCTCTGGAAAACAGTTGTGGAGGTTCCTCAAAAAATTAAAAAGTGATCTACCCTATGACCCAGCAATAGCATGGATAGGAATTTACACAAGAGATACAGGAGTGCTGATACCTAGGGGCACTTGTACCCCAATGTTTATAGCAGCACCCTCAACAATAGCCAAATTATGGAAAGAGCCTATATGTCCATCAACTGACAAATGGATAAAGACATTGTGGTTTATATACACAAGGGAATACCACGTGGCAATGAGAAAGAATGAAACATGGTCTTTTGTAGCAATGTGGATGGAACTGGAGAGTGTTATACTGAGTGAATTAAGTCATACAGAGAAAGACAGATACCATATGTTTTCACTCTTACGTAGATCCTGAGAAACTTAACAGAAGTCCCTGGGGGAGGGGAAGGAAAAATAAAAAGGCTAGAGAGGGAGGGAGCCAAAACATAAGAGACCCTTGAAAACTGAAAACAAACTGAGGGTTGATGGGAGTGGGAGGGAGGGGAGGGTGGGTGATGGGTATTGAGGAGGGCACTCGTTGGAATGAGCACTGGGTATTGTATGGAAACCAATTTGACAATAAATTTCATATTTAAAAATAAATAATAAATAAATAAATAAATAAATAAGTTAATTGCTTTGGGCAATATAGACATTTTAACGAATTTTTGTTTTCCAATCCATGAGCATGGGATATTTTCCCATTTCTTTGCTCCATCTTCTATTTTTTTAGATCAGTGTTTTATAGTTTTGAGAATACAGATCTTTACCTTTTTCATTAAGTTTATTCCAAGAAATCTTTGGGTTTTGGTGCAATTGTAAAGGTGATTGACACTTGATTTCTATTTTTGCTTCTTCATTATTGTTGCATAGAAATGCAAAAGGTTTTTTTGTTGATTTTGTATCCTGCAAATTCTGACTTCGTATATCAGTTCTAAAAAATTGTTGGTAGAGTCATTGTTTTTTTTTTTATATATATAGAGTATCATATCATCTGCAGATAGCGAGAGTTTGACTTCTTCCTTGTAATTTGGGTAAATTTTATTTACTTTTGTTGTTTCATTGCTGAAGCTAGTACATAAAGTAGTATACTAAATAACAGTGGTGAGAGTGGACATCCCTGTTTTGGTCTGACCATAGAGGAGAAACTCTCAGTTTTTCCCCATTGAGAATGATATGAGCTATCGGTTTTTCATATATGGCCTTTATTATGTTGAGGTATTTCCTTACTCAGCCTCATTTGTGGAGGGTTTCTATCATTAATGGATATTGTACTTTGTCAATTTTTTCTGCTTCTATTGAGAGCATCATATGGTTCTTATTGTATATTTTATTAATGTGATGTATCATGTTGATTATTTTGCAAATATTGAACCAACATTGCAGCTGGGGAATGAATCCCACTTCATCATGGTGAATGATTATTTTAATGTACTTTTGGATTCAATTTATAGTCTTTTTTTGAGAATTTTTCCTTCCATGCTCTTCAGGGATGTTAGCCTGTAGTTCACCTTTTTAATGGAGTGTTTCTTTTGTTTTGATATAAGAGTATGCTGGCCTTATAGAATGAAGTTGGAAGTTTTCCTTCCATTTCTATTCTTTTTAAATATGTTGAGAAGAGTAGTTATTTACTCTTTTTTGAATGTTTGATAGACTTCTCCTGTGAGGCCATTTGGCCCTAAACTTTTATTTTTGGAAGTGTTTTGAGTAATGACTCAATTAGTTGTTTGGTTATTGGTCTGTTCAAGAATTTTATTTCTTCCTGTTTCATTGTATATGTTTCTAGGAATTTATACATTTCTTCCAGATTGTCCGATTTGTTGGCATATATTTCTCATAATTTTCTATTATAATTGCATTTCATAATGCTGGTTGTTATTTCCCATTTCTCATTTTTGATTTTTATTTATTTGTGTCTTTCCTCTTTTGTCTTTGATAAGTCTGGTGAGGGGTTTATCAATTTTATTAATTTTTTTCAAAGAACCAGCTCCTAGTTTCACTGATCGGTTGAATTGCTCTTCTAGTTTCTGTAACATTTATTTCTACTCTGATCTTTATTTTTTCCTTCCTTCTGCCAGCTTTAGGCTTCACTTTGGTTCTTTTTATAGCTCCTTTAGGTGTAAGGTTAAATTGTTCATTTGAGATTTTTCTTGCTTCTTGAGACAGGCCTATATTGCTATATACTTCCCCATTATGACTGAATTTGCTGCATCTCAAAGGTTTTGGACAGGCGTGTTTTCATTTTCATTTGTTTCAATGTATTTTGAAATTTCTTCATTGAGACTGGTTGACAGTAGCATAATGTTTAACCTCCATGTATTAGTGGTCCTTCCAAATTTTTTTTAATTTGATTCAAGTTTCATACCATTGTGATCAGAAAATATGCATGGTATGATCTCAATCTTAACACAATTGTTGAGGTCTGATTTGTCACACAGTATGTGATATATTCTTGAGGATGTCCCATGTACACTTAAAAAATTATGTGTATTCTGGGGTGCCCGGGTGGCTCAGTCGGCTGTGCGTCTGACTTCGGCTCAGGTCATGATCTCATAGCTCGTGAGTTTGAGCCCCGCATCAGGCTCTGTGCTGACAGCTAACAGCCTGGAGCCTGCCTCAGATTCTGTGTCTCCCTCTCTCTCTGTGCCCCTCCCCCCACTCGTGCCAAGTCTCTGTCTCTCAAAAATAAATAAACATTAATTTTTTTTTAAAAAAAGTATGTGTATTCTGCTGTTATGAATATACCCATTAAGTCCATCTGGTCCAGTATGTCATTCTAAGTCATTGTTTCCTTGTTGATTTTGTTTTGATTATCAGTCCATTGATGAAATTGGGGCATTCAAGTCCCCTACTATTGTATTATTATCAATGAGTTCCTTTATGTTTGTTATTAATGGTTTTATATATGTGGCTGTTCCCATATTGGAGGTATAAATACTTAAAATTGTTGGATCTTCTTGGTGGATTCTCCCCTTTATAGTGTCCTTCTTCATCTCTTGTTATAGTCTTTGGTTTAAAATCTAGTTTGTCTGATATAAATATTGCTAATCCAGCTTTATTTTGACATTCATTTGCAGGATAAATGTTTCTCCAACTCCTCAATTTCAATATGCAGGTGTCTTTTGGTCTAAAATGCGTCTCTTTTAGGCAGCATATATATTTTTTAACTTTTTTAATCCACTTTGCCACTCTATATCTTTTGGTTGGAGCATTTGGTCACTTAATTTCAGAGTAATTATTGATATGTATTTAGTGTCATTTTATTACTTGTTTTGTCATCCTTTTGGAGATTTTCTCTGTTCCTTTCTTGCATTTGTCATTTTTAGTCCTTTCTTTCCTCTCAAAGAGCCACCTTTAATTTTTTTTTGCAGTGTTGGTTTAGTGGTCACAAACTACTTCATTTTTTGCTAGTCTGGGAAACTATCCGTCCTGTTCTGAATAACACCATTGTTGGATAGAGTATTTTTGGGTGCAGTTTTGTTTTGTTTTTCCTTTTTCAGTATGTTGAATATATTATGCCATTCCCCTCTGGCTAGCAAGTTACTGCGGAGAAATATGCAGCTAGCCTTATGGGTCTTCCCTTGTAATTTAGGGACTGTTTTTTGTCTTGCTGCTTTCAAGATATTTCCTTTATCACTATGTTTTGCAAATTGAATTACAATATGTGTTGGTGTTGGCCTGCTTTTGTTGATTTTTATGGGATTTCCCTGTGCTTCCTGGATATGGATGTCTCTTTCTTTCCATAGATTAAGGAATTTTTCATCTATGGTTTCTTTAAATACATTTTCTCCTCCCTTTTTTTTTTTTCTTTTCTTCTGAGAATCCTATCTTAGTGATGCTATAACATTTGGTGGAGTTACTGAGTTGGCTAAATCTATTTCTTTGATCCATAATTCTTTTTTCACTTTTTTGCTCAGCTTCATTGTTTGCCATTATTTTATTTTCTATATCACTTATTTATTCTTCTACTTCTTCCATCCATCTATTGATTACATGCAGTCTGTTTTGAAAATCAATTATTGCATTTCTTCATTTCTGATTGTTTTTACCTCTTTTATCTGTGTGGTAATGGCCTCCGCAAGGCCTTCCATTCTTTTCTCAAGTTTAGCCAGTATCCTTATGATAATGATAATATGAATATTACTTATATCTTTTTTGATTAGATCTCAGATGTGACTTTTTCTTGTTGTTTTGATCAGGGTGAATTCCTCTGTCTTGCCATTTTGTCTAAGTGTCTCATTCTTCTCTGAGTTAGAAAAGCCTGTTATGCTTCCTGACCCTGTAAGTAATGCCTTTATGAAGAAGAGGTCATATATTATCCTATGCCTAGCACTTCAGAAAATGTCTCTGGTGTGTGGTGGCTGCACTCTGCTGCTCTGTTTTGGCTGCTCTATCCTTCAGGCCAGTTGTCTGCAGAGGCCCTCCCTGCCTTCAGTGGGAAGTTTTTGGATCTTGTCCAAAGTGTGTTGTATTTTAACTAGGTGTGTTCTTGTCTGCTTGTTCACAGGAACTAATTTTACTTCCACTATAACTAAAGATTTGCAGAACTCTGTTTGGGAGACACAGTGCAGGGTTTTCTGATGGCCTTGTGGGGAAAGGGCCTGTTGATTATACTTCCACTAGAACTAAAGATTTGCAGAACTCTCTGGTTGGAATATGCTGTTTGTGCAGGGGATTCTTATGGTCTTCTGGGCAAAGGGCCCTTTGTCCTGCAACTCAGGCACCCTTGCCTGAGAAGGACAGTACTGGCAGAGCATGGGGTGGGGGTGGGGGTCAGACTTGGTGTAAAAAGATTAGGGAGCTAGTTTAGGTGCTATTCTGTTCTGTTAACTGCAGGTGGTTCTGTGCTTATGCTAAGGGTAGGGGGAGAGAAATGGCACCAGATATCTCCTATGTTCCCCAAGAATGGTGTCCCTAATTGCTGCTCTCAGAGAAGCACTCTTAGAAGAGTGAATAAACTCCACTCTGTGCATCCCAGGTATTTTTCAGATCACCATTTTCATGCTGTCTCAGGGATATTTGCCTGCCCTCTTTTCAGAAGCAGCACAGTGCCCTCCAGTCTCTATCCCAGTAAGCCTGCTGACTATTAAAACTTTAAACTTTAGGAAAATGGTGTGGGAGGGGCCTGTGATAATCTTCTGGGGGAGGGTCTCACAAAGCTGGGATTGATTCAGATCTGACAAAGAGGGGCAGTGGCACCTGAGCACAGAATATGCTACTTGGAGCAAGTTAGTGAGACAGAAATTATTGGGCTGATCTGATCTTGGTGGTTGGTTCTGCACCTATGCTGAGGGACAGGGGAGGGAAATGGCACCTACCAGCTCTTTGTTTCCAGGGGAGGTGTGACTCTGAATGCTACCTTTCAAAGATTCACTACATGAAGAGCAAACAATTTCCCCCTGTACACCTTAGGAGTTCCTCAGATCGTGCCTTCCGCCACTAAGTTGTCTGCCTGGTTCTTTCCAGGAGCAGGGCAGTGCCCTAATGGCTCTATCCCAGCCAAGTCTGCTGACCCCTAAAACTTCCGCTGGTTTAAGCCCTGATGGTTGCAAAAACGCATGAAAATCATCTCTTCTTATTTTCTCAGTCTATATTTTTGGGAAATGTTTGCATTGTGCATTCCCCTGTGTGGTCCTCTCTCTCACCTTTCTCCACAACCAATGCCCCCATCCCTCTGCAGCATCCAGCATTTATTTCTCCCCTAAACTACATCTACACACCTCCTACCTTCCTTCATGTGGCCTCTTCTTTCCAATTGTGGCATTTGTTCTGTCAGATCTCAGGTCGATTTCTTTGGTATTTAGAATGATTTGATAGTTTTTTATTTGTGTTCCAGTGATGATATGAGCCTAGGGTTTTTCTACCAAGCTGCCATCTCAACTCTTCACCTTAAATCTTTTGATTCGAGTGTGTAGTTCATATACGTTCAAAGTAATTATAGATAGATATGTATATTGCCATTTGATTTCTTGTTTTATCATTTTTTCTGGAAACTTTTTTCTGTTCTTTTCTTGTCTTTTTCACTTTTTGTCTCTCCTTTCCACTCATAGCATCCCCTTTAATATTTCCTGCAAGGCTAGTTTAGTAGTCATGAACTACTTTAGCTTTTGTTTGCCTGAGAATCTTTTTTTATATATAGCTAACAATACTGTTTTTATTTATTTTCATATTGTATTGTTTTATTTTATTATTTTATTTTATTTCTTTAAATTCAAGTTAATTAACATACAGTGTAGTATTGGTGCCAGGAATAGAACCCAATGATTCATCACTTATATTTAACACCCAGTGCTCATCCCAAATAGTGCCCTCATTAATGCCCATCACCCATTTAGCCCATTACCCCACACAATTTCCCTCCAGCAACCTCAGTTTATTCTCTGTATTTAAGAGCCTCTTATGGTTTGCCTCCTTCTCTGTTTTTTTTTTATCTTATTTTCCCTTGCCTTCCCCTATATTTATCTGTTTTGTTTCTGAAATTCCATATATGAGTGAAATCATATAATATTTGTCTTCTCTGACTGACTTATTTTGCTTAGTATAGTATTCTTCATCTCTCTTTCTATTGTGAATGATAGCCTTCCTGGATATTCGTAGCTGCACGTTTTTCTCATTCAGCACTTTGAATACATCATGCCATTCCCTTTTGTCTTGCCATGTTTCTGTTGAGAAATCTCTAGTTAGCCTTATAGGTCTTCCTTTGTAAGTTAAGGACTTCTGTCTTGATGCGTTTACTATTTTTTTATCACTGTATTTTCAAATGTAATCAAAATAGGTCTCAGTGTTGGCATGATGTTGCTGATTTTGATGGGAGTTGTCTGTGCCTCCTGGATCTGGATGTCTATTTCCTTTCCCAGATTAGGGAATTTTTCAGCTATTATTTTCTAAAGTAAATTTTATGTCCCTTTTATGTCTCTTCATCTGGTACTACTATAACACAAATGTGATTAAATTTGATGGAGCCACTGAGTTTCATAAATCTCTTGTTCTACAATTCCCCTTTCTCTCTTTTGTTCATCTTCATCAATTTCCATTATTTTGTCTTCTTTGTCATTAATTCATTCTTCTGCTTTTCCAGCCTACTGTTTATTACACCAAGCCTTTTTCTTTTTTAATTAATAATTTATTAATTTTGAGACAGAGAGAGAAAGCAGAGAGAGAGGGAGAGAGAGAATCCAGAACAGTCCCCATGATGTCAGCACAGAGCACAATACAGGGTTTGATCTCATGAAACACAAGATTCTGACCTGAGCCAAAATCAAGAGTCAGGCTCTTAACTGACTGAGCCAACCAAGGTGCCTAGGCCTTTTTCCAATCGCATTGATTGCATTCTTAATCTCTGATTGATTTTTGTTAATAGTTATCATTATAGAAAGCATCTCGTTCATGTCTTTTATAGTTTTCTCAAACTAAGTGAGTATCATTATGATTGATGTTTTAAATGCTTCATCAGTCATGTTACTTCTATCTATTTCACTTAGATCTCTGGCTTTGGTTTTGTTCTTTCATTTGTGATAAATTCTCCCATTTTGCAATTTTTTTTCTGTCTCTCCCTTCTTGTTTGTGTTGCTAAACCCAGTTGTATCTCATGATCCTAAACATGATGGCTTTATGTAGAAGAGGTCTTGTAGGGCCTAGGGCCTGGCACATCAGTGAGTGTCTCTGCTGCATGCTGTGTGCTTTGCTGTTGTGTTTTGGGTGTTCTATACTTCAGGTAAGTCAACTACAGAGGCTTTAATTACCTGCAGTGGGCAGTATTTGGTGCCTGGCCTGAATGTGACAAGTACTAACTTGGTGTTTTCTGGTCTGCTTGGAAATAAGACCTGACACCACTTCCACTAGAAATGTGGTCCTGGAGAACTGTCTGGTCTGACAATGTTTTGTTGGCATGAGTTTATTCTGGTCTTCTGGGGAGAGGCTGGTTGTACTGGTATTGAGGCAAGTTTGCATGAGAGGAACACTCCCACCAGAGTGCAGGGTTGTGGGTCTTGGTGTAAGCATGTAAGCCAGTATCAGCAGTGCACTGATTCCTAAAGTTGGCTCTGTTCATGCTGAGGGTCAGTGGAGGGAAATGGCAGATGCCAGCTCCTATGTTGCTGGAGAGGCAACATGAAAATCTTTCTCTCAAGCACACGCTCCAAGAAGAGCAAATACTCTCCCCTTCCTGTGTGCCCCAGGCATTTTCCAGATTGCTGTTTCCAAGTTATGTTTCCTAAGTTTTCTTTTCCCTGTCTTCTCTCCAGGACCAGAGCAGTGTCCTCTAGTCTTTATTCCAGCCATGTCTGCAGACCATTAAAACTTCAAACTTTAGAGACAAGGTGTGGGCTCGGGCTTGTGCTGGTCTTGTGGGGAAGGAGCCCATCATGCTGGGACTGAGGCAAGACTTACTGAGAAGAACAATCCTTCCAGAGTACAGGGGTTTGGGACTTGGTGTAAACAAGTTAGGCAGCCAGCATCTAAGCTGCACTGCTTTCAGCAAGTGACTCTGTCTTTATGCTAAGGAGTGGAGGAAGGGAAATAGTGCCAACCAGCTCTTTTTTCCCAGAGAGAAAAATCTGTGAGTGTTGCCTCAGCGGGAAGGGCTCCAAGAAGAGCAAATACTCTCCCTATTTTGTGCCCCAGGAGTTCTTTAGATTGTTCTTTCCATGCCATCTGCCCCTGGGTTGTTTGCCTTCTCTCTGGGAGGAGGACAGTGCCTTCGGAACTGTATTCCAGCAAAGTTCTCTGGCCTTTATAACTCCAGGCTTTGTGCCCTGCTGGTGTCAGGAACTCAAGCCCTCTCATTTTTCAAGCCAAAGGCTTTGGGGAAAAGTTCTTTTTATGCACTCTCCTGTGTGTTCCTCTTTCTCTTGCCCTTCTCTGCAACCATGGCTCCCTCCACTCCACAGTACCAGAGATCTTTTGCATCTGTTTTTCCTACCTTCTTGGATATGTCCTCTTCTCTCCTTTTATTTGTAGTTTGATCCATCAAAATTCAGGTCAGTTTTGAGGATATTTAGGATGACTTGATAGTTCTCTAGTTCTTTTGAAAAAACGAGAGGAGCCTAGTGTTCTTTTAGTCTGATAACATCTTCCCCCTTGGAATCATACATTGAATTGTTTTCTTTATTTCTCTTTTTGCTGCTTCATTAATGGTGTATAGAAATGGAACATATTTCTATACATTTATGTTGTATCTTGTGACTATTTCGTTCATTTATCAGTTCTAGAAGATTTTTGGTGAAGTCTTTCAGGTTTTCTATATATAGTATATCATTGACAAGGAGTGTAAGTTTTACTTCTTCCTTACCAATTTTGATGCCTTTTATTCCTTTTGGTTTTCTGATTGCTGTGGCTAGAAATTCCAATAGTATGTTGAATAAAAGTGGTAAGAGGGGACACCCTTGTCTTCTCCTGAGCTTAGGGGGAAATCTCTCAGTTTTGTTTTTGTTTTTGTTTTTGTTTTTGTTTTTCCCATTAAGGATGATGAGGTTTTTCATACATAGACTTTTTTTATGTTGAAGTATGTTCCCTTAAAACCTACTTTGTTGAGGGTTTTTTTTTTTTTTTTTACCATGAATGGATGTTGTACTTTGTCCAATGCTTTTTCTCCATCTATGGAAAAGATTACAAGGTTCTTTCCTTTCTTTTATTTATGTCATATATTGCATTCATTGATTTGCAAATATTGAACCACCCTTGCATCCCAGCAATAAAACTCACTTGATCATGGTGCATGATTTTTTTAACGTATTTTTGAATTCAGTTTGTTAGTATTTTGTTAAGAATTTTTGCATCCATATTCATCAGGGATATTGGTCTGTGGTTCTCTTTTATAGTGGTGTATTTATCTGGTTTTGCTTTCAGGGTAATTCTGACCTCATAGAATGAATGAATTTGTAAGTTTTCCTTCCTTTTCTATCTTTTTTAATAGTTCAAGATGAATAGATTTTAAGTCTTCTATAAATAAATAGTAGAATTCACCTGTGAAACCATCTGGTGCTAGACTCTTGTTTGTTGGAAATTTTTAAATTATTGACTCAATTTCTTTTTTTTTCTTTTCTTCTCTTTTTTCTTTCTTTTCTCCCCTTCCCTTTTCTTTTCTCCCCTTCCCTTCTTTTCCCTTCTCTTCTCTTCTCTTCTCTTCTCTTCTCTCTCTCTCTCTCTTTGAGAGAGCACAATCTGGGGGAGGAGCAGAGGGAGGGAGGGAGGGAGAGAGACAGAGAAAGAGAGAGAGACAGAGAGATAGAGAATCATAAACAGGCTCCGTTCCCAGCATGGAGCCCGACATGGGGCTTGATCTCACAACTGTGAGAGCCAAAATCAAAAGTCAGATTATTAACTGACTGAGCCACCCAGGCACCTCGATTACTGACTCAATTTATTTGCAGGTTTTCAGTCTGCTCAAGTTTTCTTTCTTTCTGTTTCAGTTTTGATAGTTTCTACATTTCTAGGAATTTATCTATTTCTTTAAGGTTGCCAATTTGTTAGCCTATCGTTTTTCAAAATATTCTTTTAGGATTGTATGTATTTTTGTGGTGGTGTTGGTTATTTCTCTCTCATTTGTAACTTTATTTATTTGACTCTTTTACCTTATTTTCTTGATAAATTTGACTATGGTCTACCAATTTTACTGATTTTTTTCAAAAAACAGTCTCCTAGTTGCATTGATGTGTTCTATTGTTTTTGTTTGTTTCTATATCATTTATTTCTGCTCTAATCTTTATTATTTTATTACTTCTGCTAGTTTTAGGTTTTTATTTTTTTGTTGTTGCTGTTGTTATTATTGTAGCTTCTTTAAGTGAAAGGTAGGCTTGGTGGTTTATTTGAGATTTTTTTCTTACTTCTTTAGGTAGACCTGTATTGCTACAAACTTCCCTCTTACAAACTATTTTTCTTTAGGACAGTTGTGTTTTCATTTTTATTTGTTTCCATGTACTTTTAAAATTCATTCCTTTATTTCTTGTTTGACCCATTGATGTTTAGTAGCATGTTGTCTAACCTTTATGTATTTGTGGGCTTCCCAAATATTTTCTTGTGGTTGATTTCTAGCATTGTTGTCAGAAAGATGCATGGTATTACTTCACATTTGCTAAACTTTCTGGGGCTTGTTTTGTGGTCTATTATGTGATCTATTCTGTAGAATATTATGTGTGTATTGAAAAAAAAATGTGTGTTCTACTGTTGTAGGATGGAATGCTCTTAATATATCTGTTAAATCCATTTGTTCCAATGTGTCAATTAAATCCATTATTTCCTTGTTATTTTTCTCTTTACATGACCTGTCCAATATTTTTTAGTGGAGGCTAAAATCCCCTACTATTATTGTATCACTATTAATTATTTCCTTTTTGCTTGTTATTAACTGTTTTATATATTTGGGGGCTCCTATGTTGGGTGTGTAAAGATTTATAATTATTATATCTTCTTGTTAGATTTTCCTCCTTATTATTATAAAGTGTCTTACTTTGTCTGTTGTTATAAACTTTGTTTTAAAGTCTATTTTGTCTGAAATAAGTATGGTTATCCCAGCTTTCTTCTCACATCCATTTGCATCGTAGGTGTTTCTCCATCCCCTCACTTTCAATCTACAGGTATCTTTAAGTCTATAATGACTCTCTTGTAGACAGCATATAGATAGGTTTTGTTTTTTATCCACTCTGTCACTGTATGTCTTTTGATTGAAGAAATTAGTCCATTTACATTCAAAATAATTTTGATAGATTTGTATTTTATGCCATTTTATTACCTGTTTTGTGATTGTTTCTGAAGATTTTCTCTGATCCTTTCTTGTCTTTCTTTTGTTCATATTTTCCTTTTTCTAATTTTCTCAGTGATATATTTGGATTTATTTCTTTTTTTCTTTGCATGTTTATTACTGTTTTTTATACATGGGTATCATTAAGTTTGTAAATAAGCTCTTCTGCTTATAGCAGTCTATATTAATTTGATGGTCATTTAAGTTTGATCCCATTCGTTTCTTCTTCTTACTGACATTTTCAATATATGCTATTCTATTTTATATCATTTTGGGGAATTGTTCGCTTCATTTTTTTTACAGAAATATTAATTTTCACTGCTTTTGTGTTTCCTTTCTTAATACTGTCAATTATGGTGTCTGGAAAACTCTTCATCTCTTCTATTCTGAATAATATTCTTAAAGTATACAATATTCTTGCCTGCAGATTTTTCCCACTCAGCACTTCGTATATTCTTTTTTTTTTATTTATATATGAAATATATTGTCAAATTGGTTTCCATACAACACCCAGTGCTCATCCTAAAAAGTGACCACCTCAATACCCATCACCCACCCTCTCCTACCTCCTACCCCCCATCAACCCTTAGTTTGTTCTCAGTTCTCAACAGTCTCTTATGCTTTGGCTCTCTCCCACTCTAACCT
>NW_024420424.1:1828577-1849263 GCF_014898765.1 Herpailurus yagouaroundi | reverse complement strand
GGGGTTTCTATTCTATTCCATTGGTCTATGTGTCTGTTTTTGTGCCACCTAGGTGTGTTTTGATTTGTGTGTTGAAAGTGGTTTGATAGATTAGAGAAAAAAGGGGGGAAAAAAGGAAACATTTGAAAATGTGAAAAAAATACACTCAAGTAGACTAAAATTAAATAATGGAAGTAAAATATAATTTGAAAAAATTTACAGAAAAGTAAATAATATAGTAGAAAAAATTAAGGGAAAATATTTTAATAAAAATTAAAAATAAAAATGTATTTTTCTCTTTCTGTATTCTGTATTCTGTTTTTTTTATCTTTTACAATTCTTTTCTTTTTCTTGAATACACAAAGAAAAAATTTCATTTTTATTTTCAATTTAAATATCTTTCTTCTATTTTAATTACCATTTTTTTTTACTTTTGTGTATTTTTTTTTCAAATTCTTCTTTACTTCCATCATTTTATTTTAGTCTACTTCAGTGTACTCACCTTTTCAAATTTTCAAACGATTTCCTTTGTTTTCTTTCTTTTTCTTTTTTTCCATTTTCCATTTCTTTTCTTTTTCTTGAATGCAGAAAGAGAAAAACTTCAATTTACTTTCAATTTATATTAAAAATATTCTTATTTAATTTTCATTACTATATTTTTTGCTTTTATGTAAATTTTTTCAAATTCAATTCTACTTACATCATTTTATTTTAGTCTACTACAGTGTATTCATTGTTTCAAATTTTCAAACAATTTCTTTTTTCTCTTTTTTCTCTTTTTTATTTCTTTTATTTTTTCTTAAATTCAGAAAATGAAAAAAGTTTATATTTATTTTTAATTTTTATTAAAAATATTTTTTTTAATTTTTTATACTTTATTCTTTACTTTTGTGTATATTTTTTTCAAATTCTATTTTACCCTCATCATCTCATTTTAGTCTACTTCAGTGTATACATTTTTTCAAATTCTCAAACGATTTCCTTTTTTTATCTACCCCCCTTTTTTTCTCTAATCTGTCAAACCACTCTCAACTCCCAGACCAAAACACACCTAGGATTTAGCATCATCTATTCAATTTGTGTGTTTGTGTGTTTTTAATTTTTAATTTAATATTTTTTAATTTTAATTTTTTTTATTTCAATTTTTCTACCTCATTAATTACTTTTTCCCTTGAAAATGACAAAATGAAGGAATTCACCCCAAAAGAAGGAGCACAAAGAAACGAATGCCAAGGATTTAACCAACACAGATACAAGCAAGATGTCTGAACAAGAATTTAGAATCACGATAATAAGAATACTAGCTGGGGTAGAAAATAGATTAGAATCCCTTTATGCAGAGATAAAAGAAGGAAAAAATAGCCAGAATGAAATTAAAAAATGCTATAACTGAATTGCAATCACAGATGGATTCAGCAGCAGCAAGGATGGATAAGGCAGAACAGAGAATCAGTGATATAAAGGACAAACTTATAGAGAATAATGAAGCTGAAAAAAAAAAGAGGGAGATTAGGGCAAAGGAGCACGATTTAAGAATTAGAGAAATTAGTGACTCATTAAAAAGGAACAACATCAAAATCATAGGGGTCCAGAAAAGGAAGAGAGAGAAAAAGGGGTAGAAGGGTTATGTGAGCAAATCATAGCAGAAAACTTTCCTAACCTGGGGACACACAGACATCAAAATTCAAGAAGCACAGTGGACCCCCATTAGATTCAACAACAAACTACCATCAACAAGACATATCATAGTCAAATTCACAAAATACTCATGCAAGGAGAGAATCATAAAAACAGCAAGGGAAAAAAGTCCCTAACATACAAGGGAAGACAGATCAAGTTTGCAGCAGATCTATCCATAGAAACTTGGCAGGCCATAAAGGAGTGTCAGGATATATTCAGTGTGCTGAATCAGAAAAATATGCAACCAAGAATTCTTTATCTAGCAAGGCTGTCATTCCAAATAGAAGGAGAGAGAAAATGTTTCCCAAAAAAAAATTTAAAGGAGTTTGTGACCACTAAACCAGCCCTGCAAGAAATTATATACCAAAAGCAACAAAAGATAAGAAAGGGCCAGAGGACACCACCAGAAACTCCAACTCTACAAGCATCATAATGGCAATAAATTCATATCTTTCAATATTCAATCTAAATGTCAATGGCCTCAATGTTGCAAGCAAAAGACATAGGGTAACAGAATGAATAAGAAAACAAAATCCATCCATATGCTGCTTACAAGAGACACACTTAAGACTTAAAGACACCTTCAGATTGAAAATAAGGGGATGGAAAACTATCTATCATGCAATTGGTCAACAAAAGAAAGCAAGAGTAGCCATAGTTATATCAGACAATCTAGATTTTATAATAAAGACTGTATCAAGAGATGAAGGTCATCATATAAACATCAAGGGGTCTATCCACCAAGAAGACTTAACAATTGTAAACATTTATGTGCCACATGTAGAAGCACACAAATATGTAAATCAATGAATCACAAACATGAAGAACCTCATGGAAAATAATACCATAATACTAAGATACTTCATCAACCCACTCACAGCAATGGACAGATCATCTCATCAAAAAATCAACAAGGAAACAATGGCTTTGAATGACATACTGTACCAGTTGGACATAACAGATATATTCAAAACATTTCATCCTAAAGCAGCATAATATACATTCTTCTCCAGTGCACATGGAACGTTCCCCAGAATACATCATATAGTGGGACACAAATCAGCCCTCATCAAGTACAAAAAAATCGAGATCATACCATGCATATTTTCAGACCACAACGCTATGAAACCTGAAATTAACCAAAAGAAAAAATTTGGAAAGGTAGCAAATACTTGGAGACTGAAGAACATCCTACTAAAGAATGAATGGGCAAACCAAGAAGTTAAAGAGGAAATTAACAAGTATATGGAAGTCAATGAAAATGATAACACCACAACCCAAAACCTCTGGGATGCAACAAAGCCAGTCATAAGAGGAAAGTGTAGAGCAATCCAGGCCTTCCTAAAGAAGGAAGAAAGATCTCAGATACACAACCTAACCTTATGCCTTAAGGAGCTGGAAAAAGAACAGCAAATAAAACCCCAAACCCGCAGAAGATTAGGAAATAATAAAGATTAGAGCAGAAATTAATGCTATTGAAACCAAAAAAAAAAAAAAAAAACCAAAAACCAAAAAACCAAAAAACAAACAAACAAACAAAAAAAAAACAGTAGAACAGATCAATGAAATCAGAAGCTGGTTCTTTGAAAGAATTGACAAAATTGATAAACCACTAGCCAGTTTGATCAAGAAGAAAAAGGAAAAGACCCAAATAAATAAAATCAAAAATTAAAGAGGAGAGATCACAACCAACACAAAAGAAATAAAAACGATAAGAGAATATTATGAGTAATTATATGCCAATAAAATAGGCAATCTGGAAGAAATGGACAAATTCCTAGAAACATATACACTACCAACACTGAAACAGGAAGAAATAGAAAATTTGAACAGACTCATAACCAGTAAGGAAATCAGATTAGTAATCAAAAATCTCCCAAAAAAACAAGAGTCCAGGGTCAGATGGCTTTCCAAGGGAATTCTACCAAACATTTAAAAAAGGGTTAACAGATGGGTATTGAGGAGGGCACCTGTTGGAATGAGCACTGGGTGTTGTATGGAAACCAATTTGACAATAAATTTCATATTAAAAAAGAGGGTGAGCAGCTATTTTCTTGAAGCTGTTCAAAAAACAGAAATGAACAGAAAACGTCCAACCTCTTTCTATGAGGCCAGCATTACCTTGATTCCAAAACCAGACAGAGACCCCACTAAAAAGGAGAACTATAGACAAATTTCCAATGAACATGGATGCAAAAATCCTGAACAAGATATTAGCCAACCGGATACAACAACATATTAAAAAAGTTATTCACCACAACCAGGCAGGATTTATACCTGGGATGAAGGGCTGGTTCAATATCCACAAAACAATTAATGTGATTCATCACATCAATAAAAGAAAGGACAAGAACCATATGATCCTCTCAATAGATGCAGAGAAAGCATTTGACAAAATACAGCATACTTTCTTGATACAAACCCTCAAGAAAGTATGGATAGAAGGAGCATCCCTCGAGATCTTAAAAGCCATATATTAATGACCCAATGCTAATATCATCTTCAATGGGGAAAAATTGAGAGCTTTACCTCTAAGGTCGGGAACAAGACAGGGATGTCCACTCTTGCCATTGTTATTCAACATAGTATTGGAAGTCTTAGCCTCTGCAATCAGACAACACAAAGAAATAAAATACATCCAAATCGACCAGAAGGAGTTCAAACTTTCACTCTTTGCAGATGGCATTGTACTCTATATGGAAAACCCAAAATATTCCACCAAAAACTGCTAGAATTGATTCATGAATTCAGCAAATTTGAGGGATATAAAATCAATGCACAGAAATCGGTTGCATTCCTATACACCAACAATGAAGTGACAGAAAGAGAAATCAAGGAATCGATCCTATTTACAGTTGTGTAAAAAAACATAAAATACCTAGGAATAAATCTAACCAAAGGGATGAAAAATCAATACACTGGAAAGTATAGAAAGCTTTTGAAAGTAATTGAAGAAGACACAAAAAAATCGAAAAAGATTCCATGCTCCTGGATAGGAAGAACAAATATTGTTAAAATGTCGATAATACCCAACACAATCTGCATGTTCAATGCAATCCCTATGACAGAAACATCAGCATTTTTCACAGAGCGAGCAAATAATCCTAAAATTTGAATGGGACCAGAAAAGACCCCCAATAGCCAAAGCAATCTTGAAAAAGAAAACCAAAGCAGGAAGCCTCAAAATCCCAGACTTCAAGCTCTACTAGAAAGCTGTAATCATTATGACAGTATGGTACTGGCACAAGAACAGACACATCAATGGAACAGAATAGAGCATGCAGAAATGGACCCACAGACGTATGGCCAACTCATCTTTGACAAAACAGGAAAGAATATCCAATGGCATAAAGACGGTATCTTCAGCAAGTGGCGCTAGGAAAACTGGACAGCGCCATGCAGAAGAATCAACCTGGACCTCTTTCTTATAGCATACACAAAAAATAAACACGATATGTATGAAAGACCTCAGTGGAAGTCAGGAAGCCATCAAAATCCTCAAGGAGAAAGCAGGCAAAAACCTCTTTGATCTTGCTGACAGCAACTTCTTACTCAACACGTCTATGGAGGCAAGGGAAACAAAAGCAAAAATGAATTACTGGGACCTCATCAAAATAAAAAGCTTCTGCACAGCGAAGGAAATAATCAGCAAAACTAAAAGCAACCGCCAAAATGGGAGGTGATATTTGCAAATGATATATCAGATAAATGGTTACTATCCAAAATCTATAAATAACTTCTCAAACTCAACACCCGAAAAACAAATAATCCAGTGAAGAAATGGGCAAAAGACATGAATAGACACTTCTCCAAAGAAGACATCCAGGTGGTCAATTGACACTTGAAAAAATTCTCAACTTCACTCATCATCAGGGAAATACAAATCAAAACCACAATGAGATACCACCTTACACCTCTCAGAATGGCTAACATTAACAACTCAGGCAACAATAGATGTTGGTGAGGATGCGGAGAAAGAGGATCTCTTTTGCATTGTTAGTGGCAATGCAAGCTGGTGCAGACACGCTGGAAAACAGTATGGAGGTTCCTCAAAAAACTAAAAAATAGAACTACCCATAAGACCCAGCAATTGAACTACCAGGCCTTTATCCACGGGATAAAGGTGTGCTGTTTTGAAGGGACACATGCACCCCTATGTTTACAGCAGCACTATCAACAATATCCAAAGTATAGAAAGAGCCCAAATGTCCATTGATGCATGAATAGCTAAAGAAAATGTGCTGTATACAGTGGAGTATTACTCAGCAATCAAAAAGAATGAAATATTGCCATTTACAAGTACATGGATGGAACAAGTAGATATTATGCTAAGTGAAATTAGTCAGTCAGAGAAAGACAAATACCATATGACCTCACTCATATGAGGAGTTTAAAAGACAAAACAGATGAACATAAGGGAAGGGAAATAAAAGTAATATAAAAACAGGGAGGGGGGCAAAACACAAGAGACTCATAAATTGGAAAACAAACTGAAGGTTCCTGGAAGGGTTGTGGGAGGGGGAAGGGGCTAAATGGGTAAGGGGCATTAAGGAATATACTCCTGAAGTCATTGTTTCACTATATGCTAACTAATTTGGATGTAATTTTAAAAAATAAAAAAATAAATTAATTAAAAAAAGGAAAAAAGAAAAATCTGTGTTTTGTTTTTAAATAAGTATCTCTTCCCCACTTACATCTTTACTTTCAGAATGGGGATACTAAAGACAGAACACAATCCAATGAAGTTAAATGAAAACACTAAACAATGAATATTAATGTTATCCACAGTTTTTGTACTCTCAGTGTGTACCAAGATTATGAATACTAAAAACATGTAAAATTATTGCCATTCTCATAATGCCTCTATAAAAATAATTACCGTTATGAAGTTTATTTTATAGATTAAAAACTGAACAAAAGGTAATCAGCTAGAAAATTCCACAGTTAAATTGAAATCCCAGTTTGTCTAATTTAAGATCTCAAACCATATTGATTTTATCATCCCTAAAATACCACACAGAGATCAGGGACATATGTCAGAGCATGGCCATCCATGGTTTGACTGAATGAATTATTTTGACCAGGCTGATAGAACACCTTTCAAACTAGAACAACCACTAATGAGACACATAGTGCTTTTGCTATTGTTACAGAAGAAACAATATCAGTTACAGGTGTTAAGAAAATCAAGTCTGGAAGTAAAATGTGTACAAAAGTTTATGGTAACAGATAACAGGATGATAAGGCAAAATAGCATTACTTGTCTCAGACTTGCTGTGAAGTGTATGTTATTTATACTCTAAAAGTGCATAGACCATAAATAGAGAAGATGGCAATGGAGTAGAAGGACCCTAGGCTCCTCTAGCCACATGAACACAACTAGATAACTATCAAATTATCCTACATACTCCAGAAATTTACCTGAAGACTGAAAGAAAAAAACTCCTCAACTAAAGGGAGAAGAGGTCACATTTAAGAAAGAAGAAAGGGTGGAGACATGGTTTGGAGGAGAAAAGGATCAGGGTGTTGCAGAGGGGAGGGAGCCATGGTGAAGAAAATGGGAGAGAAAGAGGAGCACACAGGAAATGCACAAGGAGAACATTTACCACAAACCAATGGGCTGGAAAAATGAAAGAGCCTGTATTTTGTGAGTTCTTACAATCAGTGGGATTTAAACGCTGGAGTTTTAAAGGTCAGTAGGGTTGGGTGGGATAGAATACAGAAGGCAGTGACCTACACCTGGAGAGGAGGCAAGCAAACAACATAAGGACAGACAGTATGGAAACAGTGATCTGAAGAACACCTGAGGGGATAGTTGTCACTAGTCTCAGAGCATAGTGTCAGATCACATCCTTGAGAGGCAGCTTTCATACAGATTGATCTCCAGGAACAAAGCATCTGGCTAGTGTCATTTCCCTCCCCTGCTCCTCATCATAAACAGAGATACCCACAGGAAGCAGTATAGCTTGGACATAAGCTGTCTAACTTGCTTACATTGAGCCCCAGACCCCTGCACTCTGCAGGATTGCCCTTCTCAGTCAACCTTGCCTCATTCCCAGTGCAGTGAGTGCCACCCCCAGAACACCAGCACAAGGCCCTGTCCACAACAATTCTCTAAACCCTGGAGTTTTAAAGGGTAGTACGTTGGGTTGGTATAAAACCTGTAGGAACTGTGCTGTACCTGGAGAGAAGGCAGGCAAAAAACCCAGGGGGAGACAGCTGGAAACAATGATCTGAAAAACACCTAGGGACACAGCAGGGAGATAATTTGATCTTGAAACACATTTCTGAAAGACAGTTTTCACAGACATGTCACTTAAGTAATAAAGGAGCTGGTTGTTATCATTTCCTTCCCTGTCTCTTCAGCATAAAAAAGAGAGCCACCTGCAGGAAGAAGCTCAGGGCTGACACTGGCTGCCTAACTTGCTTAGACCAAATACCACACTCTACACTGGTCGGGCTGCCCCTCTCAGGCAATCTTGCCTCAGTACTTGCATGGCAGGCCCCTCCCCCAGAAGACCAGCACAAACCCCTACCCACACCATGTCTCCAGATAAGAGAGTTCATAGGTGCCTCAGTTCTCATGAAAGTGGCGTCAGGTCTCCTGTCACAAACACACCAGAGAACACCTAGTTAAAAAGCACCACATTCAGGTCAGGGATAAAGCATTCTACACAACAGGAGAGCCTATGCAGATGACTTCTCTGAAATATAGAGCAACCCAAACACAACAGCAGAGGGCATGGAGCACATACCAGAAACACTCCCTGAATCAACAGACCCTGGACATTACATGACCTCTTCTTCTTAAGACCATTACTTTCAGGATCAACAGACATAAATGGCTTTCTTCACAGATAGAAGGTAGGGACTTAGGCAAAATGCCAAGACTGAGGAATTTATACTAAAGGGAAGAACAAGATAAGGCCTCAACCAGACAGCTAAGTGAAACAGATATAAGTAACATGCTCGATAGAGGATTTAAAGCAACCATAATAAGGATACTCACTGAGCATGAGAAAAGAATACAAGATATCAGTGAGACACTTGACACAGAGATAAAAAAGTTAAAAATAATCAGAGATGAAGAATGCAAAAAATGAGATTGGAAATAGGCTTGATGCAATAAACAGCAGGCTAGAATAAGCATAGTAATGAATTTGTGACCTAGAAGACAAAGTAATGGAAATTAATGAAACTGAACAAAAGAGAGGAAGAAATATAATGCAACACAAGAATAGACGTAGGGAAATCAGTGCCTCCAAAGAACATAAAAATATTCATATTATATGAGTCCCACAATAAGAAGAAAGGGAAAAGGGGCAGAAAATTTATTCAAGAAATAATAGCTGAAATGTCCCTAATCTGGATATGGAAACTGAAATCCAGATTCAAGAAACACAGAAGACTGTCATTAAAATCAACAAAAGCAGGTCAGCATGAAGAAATATTGCAATTAATTTTTTAAAACATAGTGATAAAGATAAAAATATCTTAGCAGCAAGACTTAAGAATGTCCTAGCTTACAGAAGAAGATTCATAAAGCTGGCTGTAGATTTCTTAAGAGATATTTGGCAAACCAGAAGGGAGTTCCATGACATATTAAAAGTACCAAGTGGGAAATATCTGCATCCAAGAACAGAATACATCAAGGTTCTTATTCAGAATAAGAAAGATAAAGAGTTTCCCAGACAGATAAAAACCAAAGGAGTTAGTGACCACTAAACCAGCTCTGCAAGAAATATTGAAGGGGACACTTAAAGTGGAAAGGAAAGACCAAAAGTGAAAAAGACAAAAACAGAAAAAAAATCTCTAGTAACAATGACAAAACAAGTAATACAATGGCATAAATTCATTTCTACGATTAAATGGACTAAATGTTCCAATACACAGTGTGTCAGAAAAGATAAAAACAAGACCTATGTATATTATGCCTACAAGAGACACACTTTAGAGCTAAAGGCAGCCGTACATTGAAAATGAGGGGATGGAGAAATATTTCTCATGCAAATGGATGGCAAAAAGAAAGCCAGAGTAGCCATACTTATATTTAAAACACTAGACTTTAAAACAAAGACTGTAAAAAACAGATAAAGTTGTTTATATCATACATAAATGATATATAAGTTTATTATAACATAATAAAGGGTCTATCCAACAAGAAAGTCTAACAATTGTTAAGTATTTATGAGTCCAAACTGGGAGCACACAAATGTATAAGTATATTAATAACATACATAAAGGAAGTAATTGGTAACAATACAATAATATTAGGTGACTTTAATGCCCCACTTCCATCAATGCATAGATCATCCCAGCAGAAAATCAACAAAGAAACAATGGTTTTGAATGACACACTGGGCTAGATGGATTTAACAGATATATTCACAACATTCCATCATAAAACAGCAGAATACACATTCTTTTTAAGTGCACATAGTACATTCTCCAGAATAAATAAAGGTAAAAGTATGGAAAATAATGAAGATAAAAAGAAGAGGTAAAGAAATATATTGGATTATGAATGTAGACTTAGAGAATTCAGTGATTCCATAAAGCATAATAACAATCATATCACAGTAGTCCCAGTAGTAGAAGAGACGGAAAAAGGAGAAGAAAATTTATTTGAGGAAATAATAGAGGAAATCTTCCATAATCTGGGGAAGAAAACAGACATCCAAATCCAGGGGACAAGAGAATTCCCTTCAAAATCAACAAAAGCAGGTGAACACCAAGACATATCATAGTTACATTTGCAAAATATAGACATAAGAGTAAAATCTTAAAAGCAGCCAAACAAAGTAAGTCCCTATCTAACAAGGGAAGACAAATAAGGTTAGCTGCAGACCTCTCCACACAAAGTTGGCAGGCTGGAAGGTAGTTACTCAATATATTCAACAAGCTTCATGGAAAAAATATCCAGCCAAGAATTCTCTATCCATCAAGGCTATCATTCAGAAGAAAAGGAGAGATAAATAGTTTCCCAGACAAATAAAACTAAAATAGTTTGTGACCACTAAACCAGCCCTGCAAGATATATTGAAGGGGACTCCTTGAGTGGGAAAGAAAGACCAAAATTGACAGATAAAAAGGAACAGAGAAAATCGCCAAAGACAGATACTTAAAAGTAATAAAATAGCTCTAATTTCATATCTATCAAAATTCACTCTAAATATAAATGGACTAAATACTGCAATCAAAAGTAATAGAGTGTGAGAGTGGATGAAATAACAAGACTAATGTATATGGGGCCTATAAAAGACTCATTTGAGACCTAAAGAAACCTGAAGATTAAAAGCATGTGGATGAAGAAGAGTTTATTATGCTGATGGACATCAAAAGAAAGCTGGAGTAACCATACTTACATATGATAAACTAGATTTTAAACCAAACACTGTAACAAGAGATGAATGACACGGTATATAAAGGCTTTATCCAACAAGAAGATCTGATAATTGTAAATATTTATGCCACCAACTTGGAAGCCCATAAATATATAAAACAATAACAAACATAAAGGAACTCATTGATAGTAAGAGTAGGGTACTTAAACACCACCCTTAACATCAATGGACAGATCATATAAGCAGAAAATAAGTACGAATACAATAGCTTTGAATGACACACTGGAACAGATGAATTTAACAGATGTATTCAGAACATGTCAACTTAAGAATCAGAATACATATTCTTTTCAAGTGCACATGGGACAATCTCCAGAATAGATCACATACTGGGTCACAAGTCACACCTCAAAAAGCACAAAAATATTTACATAATATCCTGCATATTTTCTCATCATAACCCTATGAGTCTTGAAGTCAACCACATGAAAATATTTTGAAAATCCCCAAAACCATGGATGTTAAACAACATGTTACTAAAGAATGAATGCATCAATCAAGAAATCAAAGATAAAGTGTAAAAAATACATGGAAACAAATGAGTGTGAAAACACGACAGTCCAAAAGCTTTAAGATGTAGCTTACAATATAGGCCTATGTCAAGAAGCAAGAAAAATCTCAGAAGAAACACAACACAACCGTACTTTACATCTAAGGGAGCTAAAAAAAAGAACAACAAAAGAAGCCCAAAGTCTTCAGATTAAGAGAAATAATAAGGATTACAATAGACATAAATGATATAAAAACAAGAAAAAAAACAAGAAAAAAACAACTAGTAGAACAGATGAATGAAATCAGGAGCTGGTTCCTTGAAAGAATTAATAAATTGATAACCCCCTAGGCAGATTTATCAAAAAGAAAAGAGAAAGAAACCAAATAAATAAAATCATGAATCAGGGAGGAGACATCATAACTAATACCACAGAAATACAATTATAAGACAATATTATGAAAAATAATTTAAAAAATTTAAAAAATATTATGGAAAATTATATGTAGACAAACTGGGCAATCTGGAAGAAACAGATAAATTCCTATAAACATATACACTACCAAAACTGACATAAGAAGGAATAGAAACGTTCAGCAAACTGGTAACAGCAAACAAATTGAATCTGTAAAAAAACTTTCCCAACAATCACAATTCTAGGGACAGAAATCTTCTCAGGGGAATTCCTCCAAACATTTAAAGAAGAGTTAATGCATATTCTTCTTAAAATTTTCAAAAAAAGTAGAAAAGGAAGGAAAACTTCCAAATTCATTCTACAAGGCCAGAATTACCCTGATTCTAAGACATGACAAAGACCCCACTAAAAAAGAGAATTATAGGCCAATATCCCTCATGAGCATGGATGCAACAGTTTTAAACATAATACCAGCAAATTGAATCCAATAGAACATTCAAAGAATCATTCACTATGATCAAATAGGATTCATTCCTGGGCTGCAAGGGTGGTGCAATATTTTCAAATTAATCAATGTGATACACCACATTAAAAAAAAAAGGATAAAGGGGCACCTGGGTGGCTCAGTCAGTTAAGCACCCAACTTTGGCTCAGGTCATAGTCTTGCAATTCATGAGTTTGAGCCCCACATCAGGCTCTGTACTGACAGTTCAGAGCCTGGAGCCTTCTTTGGATTCTGTGTCTGCTCTCTCTGACCCTCCTCCGCTCAGACTCTGTCTCTATCTGAAAAATAAATAAACATAAGAGACTCTTAAAAACTTAGAATAAACTGAGGGTTGATGGGGGTGAGAGGGAGGGGAAAGTGGGTGATGGGCACTAATGAGGGCACCTGTTGGGATGAGCACTGGGTGTTTTATGGAAACCAACTTGACAAAAAAAATCCATATTAAGAAAATAAACATTAAAAATTAAAAAAAAGAAATAATAAGAACCATATGATCCTCTCAATAGATGCAGAAAAAACATTTGACAAAGTGCAGCATCCATTCTTGATAAAAATCTTCAACAGTGTAGAGATAGATAGAATATACCTCAACATCATAAGGCCATATACAATACACCCCCAGCTAATATCCTCAATGGGGAAAAACTGAGAGCTTTTCTTCTATGATCAGGAGAAAGGGATTCCACTGTCACCATTGGTATTTAACATAGTACTGGAAGACCTAGCCCCAGAAATCAGAAAGCAAAAAGAAATTTAAAAAAATCTAAATTGTCAAGGAAGAAGTCAAACTTTCTCTATGCACAGACAACATGATACACTATGTAGAAAACCTGAAATACTCCATCACAACATTACTAGAACTGGTACATGAATTCAGAAAAATTGCAGGATACAAAGTCAACATACAGATATCTGTTCCATTTCTATACACCAATAATGAAGTAGAAGAAACAGAAATCAAGGAATCATGGTCATTTACACTTGCACCAAAAACCATAAGATACTTAGGAATAAACCTAAAGAAAACAGGTAAAAGAACTGTATTCTAAAAACTATAAACACTTATGAAAAAATTTTAAGAAGACACAAATGTAAAGACATTTTATGCTCATGGATTGGAAGAACAAATATTGTTAAAATGTTTGCAATACACTAAGCAATCTACACATTTAGTGCAATCCCTATCAAAATACTAAGAGCATTTTTCAAAGACCTAGATCAAAGAATCCTAAAATATATATGGTACCACAAAAGTTCCTGAATAGGCAAAGCATTTTTGAAAAAGAAAAGCAAAGCTAAAGGTATCACGGTTTGTGACTTCCAACTATATTATAGAGTTGTAGTCATCAAGAGTGTATGGTTCTTCCTTAAAAAATAGACACATAGATTAATGGAACAGAATAGAAGACCAAGAAATGAACCCATGACTATATGGTCAACTAATCTTTAACAAAGCAAGAAAGATTATCCAATGGAAAAAAAGACAGTCCTTTCAAAAAATGGTGTTGGGAAAAAGGGACAGCCACATGCAAACGAATGAAACTGGACCACGTTCTGGCAGCATTTTTTTTGTTATAAAAATAAATTCAAAGGTTATTAAAGAGCTAAATGTGAGAGAGGAAGTCATCAAAATACTCAAGAAAGTAGAGAAAGTATCCCCTTGACATTGGCTATGGCAACCTTTGTTAGATATTTCTCCTGAGGCAAGGGAAAGAAACAAAAAAAATCATTGGGAATTCATCAAAATAAAAAAGCTTCTTCACAGTGAAGAAAACAATCAACAAAACTAAAAGACAACCTATGGAATGGGAGGAGATATTTGAACATGACATATATGATAAAGGGTTAGTATACAAAATATATAAAGAACTTTAAATTTCAACACCCCCAAAACAATTAATCCAAATAAAAATGGCAGAAGATATGAATATAACTTTTTCCAAGAAGACATAGGTATGAACAACAGACACATAAAAAGATGCTCAACATCACTCATCATCAGGGAAATGAAAATCAAAACTATAATGCAATATTATCTCACTCCTATCAGAATGACTAAAATTAGCAACACAGGAAACAATAGGTGTTGGCAAGAATGTGGAGAACAGGGAATCCTCTTGCACTGTTGGTGGAATGTAAAATGGTGAAGCCACTCTGGAAAACAGTATGGAGACTCCTCAAAAAGTTAAAGACAACTACCCTACGGCCCAGCAATTGCACTCCTAGGTATTTTCCCACAAAATACAAAAATACTAATTCAAAAGGATATATGCACCCTGATGTTTATAGCAGCATTAGCTACAATAGCCAATTCATGGATACAGTCCAAGTGTGCATTGACTGATGAATATATATATTATATATGCATGTATGTATATATATTCACTTTTAATATATATATGAATATGTATATATATATATGAATATATATATATTCACATATCCTATTTTTAGGGCTATATATCCTAAAAAAGAGGGAAATCTTGTCCCTACGACATGGATGGAACTAGAAAGTATTACAATAAGCAAAATAAGTCAGTCACAGAATGACATATACCATATGATTTCACACATATGTGGAATTTAAGAAACAAAACAAATGAGCCTAAGGAAAATAAGAGATAGGGACGAAGACCAAGAAATGGACTCTTAACTATAGAGAACAAACTTGCAGTTACCAGAGTGATTGTGGGTGGGGAATGGGTTAAATAGGCGATGAGTATTAAGGAGAGCACTTATTTTTATGTCTTGGTGTTGTAAGAAAATTAGATATAACAGAGAATGAGACAGACCATGTACCTATTCGTAAGGAACTTTAATTTTAGCAGAGGAAGAGAGAATGCACAAATGGATATCTGGATAAATTTTCAGGTCTTGACAAATAATAAGAAAATATTGAAACAATTTAATGTTATAGAGAATTGAGAGGTACCTTAGATGGTCAGTGTAGGCTACTCCAAAGAAGTCAAATTTGAACAACAACAACAACAAAAGAGCTGTCCAAGCAAAACCTTGATGAAGAGCAGTCTAGATAGAACCAAAAGTGCAAAGGCTATAAGGCAAGAATAAGCGTGTTTTGTTTGAGTAAAAACAAAAAACTTGTGTTGTAGGAGAATTATGAGTGTGGGAGAAGGTAGGATGAGATAAAGATGAAAAGTAATTAAAGGTCAGATCATATAGGACCATGATATGCTTTTTACATTTTATTATAATTTTGATGGACTTAAGGTTCAGAGTTTTAAGCAAATAAATAAAATATATAATTTATAATTTTAAAACATTGGATTAAATTCTTTTGTGGAGAAGAGAAACTAGGGAACATAACAGAAACAGGATTACCTGTTAGGAAGCTATTTCAGTCATCCTGGATAGAATGGTTGGCATAAAGATGAAGAGAAATTTTGAAATAAGAGCCGACTAACATAGGCCAAAATTATGTAAATCTGTACAGTAGCAAAAGAATAGCATGTATTTATTAACTGAAAATCCCAATTTAAATTACATCTTCATATTCATTTTATGTAAGTTATTTAAGTAAAATTAATATTTATATCCTGTGTACCCTAAAAAAAGTATGACTTGAGACCCCTTAAAATAAAAACTACAGACAAAATAATGATTATTATGATGGTAAAAAAAAAAGCCAATAGATAAGAGGCAATATGAAAATTGGATAAAAAAGTGTTTGCTGAAGTTGAGAATACACTTTTTTCCAAACTTCCTATTAACTAGGACTAATTTATTAGGCAGAATACTATTTATCAAGAGGAATACATTTTACTCCTTTGAACTAAACTGTAATATAATGTTATCCTATGTATCTTTATACATAAGGATAAGGACATTAAGTGAACTAATAGATGATATTGGCTTCATTTTTAGTATAATTAGTATACTGTTTCTTTGATCCTTTTTGAATATAAACACTACCATTACTGAATAAGAATGCTGACTTTCCTCTAATGTATCTCCACAGCATCTAGTAAAAAGAAAATCTAGTCAAATCAGCTTATGATTTTTAATACTCAATCAATAACCTTCCTCTTGCAATGCGCTACTAATCTTAACATCAGTATAATAATAATAACAGTACAAATAGTTTTACCTTTAGTAAGCACTTACTATTTGATATGCACCTTATACAGAATAATACCTATTACTATTATCCACATTTTATAAATGGCAGATTGAAATTTAGAAATATTAAGTGATTGAAGCCCATACTCACAGCTAGAAACAAACCTGGAGCCCAAACTCAGATTTGGAATGGAAATACATGATCTTAATCATTATTGTATCTAAGTGGAGAGCATTTTTTTAAGATTAGAAATGATGGTGTTTTATGAAGTTAGCTAATGCCAAATGATGGTAACCTCTATGGAATAAATTTAATCTTTGTCTCCCACCCCCTTGTGGATGGCTGAGTCAAGTGGTTCTGTACTCTTCTTTCTTTAACACTGTGTTCCATCTGTTTCAAAAATTACCATGTTTTCCTGGGACAATCCCAATTTCTGCTTTTTGTCTCAGTACAAGTATTAATAGCCTCCTCTTTCAATCTCAGAAGCATTCAGTTTTGGATTATAAATTACTTGGTCACCTAATTTTCACCTATAGCAACACAAGTGGTTACTGGAAATTAAAATACTTTTCCCATCCCAGAACATTTTGGAAACAATTTTCCTCCTTTATCTTTTACTAAACAAAATCTTTCTTAAGTACCTCAGAAGAGAGGATAAGGTACAGAAAGCATAAATGGTGGTAGAGGGAGAGGTGGATGAAGATACACCTTGATGACATAATTTTGCCAAAGGCTAGAACCCCAATTGGATTTCATCTCATTTACCTACCTCATTACCTTCTGCTTCTCTGTATGTTTGGCTTGCACTTTTATTTATTTATTTTTTTTCAACTTTTTTTTTATTTATTTTTTTTTTTATTTTTTTTTTATTTTTGGGACAGAGAGAGACAGAGCATGAACGGGGGAGGGGCAGAGAGAGAGGGAGACACAGAATGGGAAACAGGCTCCAGGCTCTGAGCCATCAGCCCAGAGCCTGACGCGGGGCTTGAACTCACGGACCGCGAGATCGTGACCTGGCTGAAGTCGGACGCTTAACCGACTGCGCCACCCAGGCGCCCCGGAATTCTGCTTCTTGAGCCTTTGTGGATCTTATTTTTGTATAGAATCACTTTAATTCACATTTGTATAGTAAACAAAAGACATTGTTTAACAAAAGGACAATAATGAGGAAAAATGCATTACTGGCCACGATATATTTTAGTAAATAGCATTCATTAGGAGACAGCATGGTCCATAAATGGCAGTCTGTTCTAAAATGAGGGAGATTTCGTATCCAATATTGGCTCTACTTCAACCTTGTATATACTTGAGTAAGTCACATCCTTGTTGTAACCCTCAGTTTCTCCATATGTAAAATGAGAGCTATGTGTTTAATCTCTAAGCTTCTTTTCAGTTCAGACTTTCTTTGATTTTACTCACAAAAATTCATGACATGTTCATTCTCCAAGTGGCAGTTGTGATTTCAAACGCTTTGCAAGTAAACCTGAAAACATTCTACCAGAAATAAAAGCTGGACTGTCTGGCTGAGGGAATAATCTGGGAGAAGGGAGGGGTGAGTAAAATCATACAAACATGATTACCAGGGGGAACATTTATCCCCCTTAAAAGAACAAACTGTTTTTATCACTTTTGAAGCTTCCATTTTCATATAAATCCATTTACACAAAAATTACTGATGACAAATAATTCTCAATTCATTACACTAGCTCACCGAGGCCCCATACTTGGCAACACTTTGTCAGCTTGGTTCAGGTTGCTGTAGCTCCTTGATTGTAGTAAAATTGCCTTTCAAATATTCTATCATTTTTCAATTATTTTTTTAAATAAAAAACTTATTCAGACCCCTAATTAGACTGAATTAGCAAGGTTTCATATTACCACATTTTTTGTTTGTTAAGCTCTGCCAAAGCTCTAGCCATTGAATACCCATCTCCAGCTGTGTCCTGGCCTTTTCTCCAACTCAGTGAGTAGGAGAAGCACTGCTGCTCCATGAGTTTCCACTGTGCCAGGGAAAAGCACATGGACCTAATTGGAAAGTGTCTTCTCCTGTCATCCTAAAATATTTTCTTCCCACTTCATATTGGATGATTTCATGGGAGTCTATGCCAGACATTTCTTTTCATGAGCATGGCAGTTGGTTTGGGAGGAGCTAGGATAGACATGGTAAAACAATGCAGAAAACCACCATATCCTCAAAAAGTATCTGTAGAATTTTGAAACCAAACCATCTCAAAAATGTTGTCCAAGAACTATGTGCATCAGCACCACCTAAGACACTTGTTTAAAATTCAGATTTTTGGAAACCACTTCTAGAATTATTGAGTTAGAATTTTTCAAGATGGTTGTCAGGAGGTATATTTTTTACATGCCCCATGGATGATTTGGACACTAAATTATGAGAAGCATTGAAAGTCTATGTCACCAGACACAGAATGGCTTATAATTGAATGAAGAAAAAACGAGCATTGGGAACACTTCTGAGAAAGTTAATCTTGGTATTCATTATGGCAAGACAGTTCTCTCAGAGTCCACAAAGCTAGAACAATGTCAATAATAGTTGTTTATAACAGATAAAAATTATTGAGTACTTACCACGTGCCAGGCCTTTTGCTAAGTGCTTTATTATCGTCATTATCTCAGTTAATTACAGGCAGTACTTACAGAGCTTACTTCATTTTTTATTAGCTTTAGCCCACTGAATTTGCTCAACAGATCTATGGAGGAGGCATTGTTGTTGCTGTTGTCATCATCATCATCATTGTTATTATTATCCTTTCCCGATGGGGGGAAAAATCCTGAAGTTCAGAGAAGTTAACATGATTCTCTAAATTTTAAGTACCTAGTAAAGAGGTAGAGTCTGGAAGTAGCGCTTTCCTCACTAGACAGTGAGCTCCAACAAGGCAGGAACAAAACCTGTTTTGACTCTTGGTCCCATTTTCCAAAGTAGAGCTTGTACTCTAAAGTAGGGACATACCTAGAGTTGAACTGAAATGAAATTAAGGCTGTCCTAGAATGTAAAAGAGTGGAGTAAGAGCCTTTAGAGTAGGGTCATTTGGAGGACCTAAGAGCTGTGAAACATAAACTCCACTCTGACCACCTCCAGTAGGTTAAAGCACATTGGTTCCCGGAATCTCTCGCTTACCTTCTCCCCCATTAAACTTTATAAAGGACAACAGAATTGGAGTAAATAAAGCAGGAACAAGCAGACAATTCGTCCATAGCTATACGGGTCATATGCTCCTTTCCTCATCCTATACATGTTTTACCATTAAAAACAAATGCTGATATGACTCTAATAAAATGGGGTTTAGCTCCTTTCTTTATCCTTATAGCCCCTTAGCATGATTTAATTTTTCTTTCTAAAAAATTATTTTAATTTTATTTTATTTCAACTTCTTTAGTAATTGGAGTCCAACTAGCCATAAGACATGATTAAAGAGAATACTTAGGCTGCTTTCTGGTTAAGAAAAGTTGAATAGTTTCCAGCAGAAAAGATATCACAATCTCCTCATCAAAATACAAAGCTTATATACAGCAAAAGAAACACTAAACAGAACTTAAAGGTTATGGAATGGGAGAAGACATTTGCAAATGACATATGTGACAAAGGGTTAATATCCAAAATATATTAAGAACTTATCAAACTCAATAACACACACACATCCAATTAAAAAGTGGGTAGAAAATATGAATAGACATTTTTACAAAGAAGATATAAAGATGGCTAACAGAAACATGAAAAGATGCTCAACATCACTGATCACCAGGGAAATAAAAATCAAAACTATAATGAGATATCTCACACCTGTCAAAATGGTAAAATCAACAATACAAGAAACAACAGTTTTTGGCAAGGATGTGGAGAAAGTGGAATCCTCTTGCACTTTGGTGGAATGCAACCTGGTGCAGCCACTATGGAAAACAATATGGAGGTTTCTTAAAACGGTAAAAGGTAGAACCACCCTATGATCCTGTTATTGCACTCCTAGGTATTTATTCAAAGGACATAAATAATTCAAAGGGATACATGCACCCCAAACTTTATACCAGCATTACATACAATAACCAAATTATGGAAATATCTCAAACGTCCATTGACTGATGAATGGATAAAGAAGAGGTGGAATGGATATAT
>NW_024420424.1:1821596-1823577 GCF_014898765.1 Herpailurus yagouaroundi | reverse complement strand
ATGAGAGAGTCTTAAAGATATAGAACAAACTGAGAATTGCTGGAGAGGTGATTGGTGGGATGATAGGCTAAAGGGATAATGGGCACTGAAGAGGGCACTTGTTGGGATGTGCACTGGGGTTGTATGTAAGTAATTATTCACTGAATACTACTCCTGAAACCAATATTGCAATGTATGTTAACTAACGAGAATTTAAATTAAATAATTGAAAAAATAAAGGCAGCCAAAAAACATATTCTTAACTATAGAAACAAAATATAATGGTTACCAAAGAGAAGGTGGATGGGGGGGGGTGTTTTAAATAATTGATGAGGATTATGGAGTGAACTTGTGATAAGCATGTGGTGTGGTATGGGAGTGTTGAATCACTAAATTGTACACCTGAGACTAATGTTACACTGTATGGTAACCAAATAGAGCCAAATTAAGTTTTAAAAAAATTGGCCAATAGACACATTTGGGTTTAACCTTGTTTTAAGGGAAGAGTTTTCAGTACTAACTTAATTTCTTAATTTGTTATAGTTGTATTCAGAATTTCTATTTGTTTTTGAGGAAATTTTGTAAAATGTGACCTATTGGAATTTGTCTATTTCATCAAAGTTATAAAATATGTTGTTATAAAGTGTTTCATACTGTTCTATTATAATTTTTAATATGGAATCAGCAGTAAATTCTTTTTTATTCTCACTTTCCACAGTTTTCATATTCCTTCTTTTTGATTAGTCTGTGTAGTGATGTCAGTTTTGTTGAACTTTTCTTTTCTTCTTTTTTTAAATTTTTTTTAAATTTACATCCATATTAGTTAGCATATAGTGCAGCAATTATTTAGCATATAGTGCAGCAATGATTTCAGGAGTATATTCCTTAGTGCGCATTACCCATTTAGCATATCCACCCTCCCAAAACCCCGCCAGTAACCCTCTGTTTGTTCTACAAATTTTAGAGTCCCTTATGTTTTGTCCCCTTCCGTTTTTATATTATTTTTGTTCCCCTTCCCTTATGTTCATCAGTTTTGTCTCTTAAAGTCTTCATACGAGTGAATTCATATAATATTTTTCTTTCTCTGAATAACTAATTTCGCATAGCATAATACCCTCTAGTTCCATCCACGTAGCTGCAAATAGCAAGATTTCATTAGTTTTGATTGCCGAGTAATACTCCATTGTATATACATACCACATCTTCTTTATCCATTCATCCATCGATGGACATTTGGGCTCTTTCCATACTTTAGCTATTGTTGATAGTGCTGCTATAAACATTGGGGTGCATGTGCCCCTTCAAAACAGCATACCTGTATCCCTTGGATAAATACCTAGGACTGCAGTTGCTGGGTCATACGGTAGTTCTATTTTTAATGTTTTGAGGAACCCCATACCGTTTTCTAGAGTGGCTGCACCAGCTTGCATTCCGACCAGCAATGCAAAAGGGATCTTCTTTCTCTGCATCCTCACCAACATCTGTTACCTGAGTTGTTAATGTTAGCCATTCTCACAGATGTGAGGTGGTATCTCATTGTGGTTTTGATTTGAATTTCCCTGATGATGAGTGATGTTGAGCATTTTTTCAAGTGTAGGTTGGCCATCTTGACGTCTTCTTTGGAGAAGTGTCTAATCATGATTTTTGCCCATTCTTTCATTGGATTATTTGTTTTTTGGGTGTTGAGTTTGATCAGTTCTTTATAGATATTGGATACTAACACTTTATCTGATATGTCATTTGCAAATATCTTCTCCCATTCTGTCGGTTGCCTTTTAGTTTTGCTGATTGTTTCCTTCACTGTGCAAAAGCTTTTATTTAATGTGGTCCCAGTAGTTCATTTTTACTTTTGTTTCCCTTGCCTCCGGAAACATTTTGAGTAAGAAGTTGCTGCGGCCAAGATCAAGGAGGTTTTTGCCTGCTTTCTCCCCAAGGATTTCGAAGGCTTTCTGTATTACATTTAGGTCTTTCATCCATTTAGAGTTTTTTTTTTTTTTTTTTT
>NW_024420424.1:1820811-1821496 GCF_014898765.1 Herpailurus yagouaroundi | reverse complement strand
TTTTTTTTTTTTTTTTTTTTTTTTTTTTTTTTTTTTTTTTTTTTTGTATAGTGTAATAAAGTGGTCCAGTTTCATTCTTCTGCATGTCGCTATCCAGGTTTCCTGGCACCACTTGCTGAAGAGACTGTCTTTATTCCATTGGATATTTTTTCCTGTTTCATGAAAGACTAGTTGGCCATACATTTGTGGGACCATTTATGGGTTCTGTTCCACTGACCTGAGTGTCTCTTTGTGCCAGTACCATACTGTCTTGATGATTATAGCTTTGTAGTATAGCTTGAAGTCCAGGGTTATGATGCCTCCTACTTTGGTTTTCTTTTTCAACATTGCGTTGGCTAATCTGGGTCTTTTCTGGTTGCATACAAATTTTAGATTATTTGTTCCAGATCTGTGAAGAATGCTGGTGTTATTTTGATAGGTAATGCATTGACTATGTAGATTGGCCAATTTGAACGCCTTTTATTTCTTTGTGTTTTCTGATTGCAGAGGCTAAGACTTCCAATACTATGTTGAATAACAGTGGTGAGAGTGGACATCCCTGTCTTGTTCCTGACCTAGGGGGAAAAGCCCTCAGTTTTTCCCCATTGAGGATGATATTAGCGTTGGGACTTTCATATATGGCTTTTATTATCTTGAGGAATGATCATTATATCCTTAGTTTCTTGAGGGTTTTTTTGAAGAAAGG
>NW_024420424.1:1801947-1820711 GCF_014898765.1 Herpailurus yagouaroundi | reverse complement strand
TGTTTTGTGGATATTGAACCAGGCCTGCATCCCAGGTATAAATCCCACTTGGACGTGCTGAATATTTTTTTAATGTATTGTTGGATACAGTTGGGTAATATCTTTCTGAGGATTTTTGTGTCCATGTTCATCAGGGAAATTGGTCTCTAGTTATCCTTTTTTGTGGGGTCTATGTCTAGTTTTGGAATCAAGGTTGTGTTTGTTTCATAGAAAGAATCTGGAAGTTATCCTTCCATTTCTATTTTTTTGGAACAGGTTCAAGAGAAGAGGTGTTAACTCTTCCTTAAATGTTTGGTAGAATTCCCCTGAAAAACCATCTGGCCCTGAACTCTTTTTTGGGGGAGATTTTTGATTACTCATTTAATTGCCTTACTGGTTATGGTTCTGTTCAAATTTTCTATTTCTTCCCTTTTCAGTTTTGGTAGTATATCAGTTTCTGGGAATTTGTCCATTTCTTCCAGATTGCCCATGTCATTGGCCTATAATTGCTCATAATATGCTCTTATTATTGTTTTTATTTCTGCTGTGTTGGTGTGATCTCTCCTCTTTCATTCTTGATTTTATTTATTTGGGTCCTTTTCTTTTTCTTTTTGATTAAACTGGCTAGGGATTTATCAATTTTATTAATTCTTTCAAAAAACCAGCTTTGATTTCATCGATCTGTTCTAGGGGTTTTTGTTTTGTTTTGTTTTGTTTTTTGGTTTTTGGTTTTAATAGCACTAATTTCTGCTCTAATGCTGTAATCTTTATTATTTCCTGTCTTCTGCTAGTTTTTGTTTTATTTCCTGTTCTTTTTCCAGCTCTTTAAGGTGTAAGGTTAGGTTGTGTATTTGAGATCTTTCTTCCTTCTTTAAGAAGGCCTGGATTGCTATATACTTTCCTCTTATGGCCGCCTTTCCTGCACCCCAGAGGTTTTGGATTTTGGTGTTATCATTTTCATTGGCTTCCATCTACTTCTTAATTTCCTCTTTAACTGCTTGGTTAGCTCATTCGTTCTTTAGTAGGATGTTCTTCAGTCTCCAAGTATTTGTTATGTTTCCAAATTTTTTCTTTTGTTTGATTTCGAGTTTCATACTGATATGGTCTGAAAATATGCACGGTAGTATTTCAATAGTTTTGTACTTATTGAGGGCTGATTTGTCTCCCAGTATGTAGTCTATTCTGGAGAACGTTCCATGTATGTTGCAGAAGAATGTACATTCTGCTGCTTTAGGATGAAATGTTCTGAATATATCTGTTAAGTCCATATGTTCCAGTGTGTCATTCAAAGCCATTGTTTCCTTGTTGATATTTTGATTAATTTGTCCATTGCTGCGAGTGGGGTGTTGAAGTCCCCTACTATTATGGTATTACTCTCAATGAGTTTTTTTATGTTTGTGATTAGTTGATTTATATATTTATGTGCTCCTACTTTTGGCACATAAATGTTTACAATTGTTAGGTCTTCTTGGTGGATAGACCCCTTGATTTTGATATGATGACCTTCATCTCTTGATACAGTCTTTATTTTAAAGTCTAGATGGTCTGATATAAGGATGACTACTCTGGCTTTCGTTTGCTGACCATTAGCATTATAGATGGTTCTCATTCCCCTTAATTTCAATCTGAAGGTGTCTTTAAGTCTAAAGTGGGTCTCTTGTAATCAGCATATAGATGGATCTTGTTTTCTTATCCATTATGTCACCCTATGTGTTTTTATTGGATCATTGAGTCCACTGACATTTAGAGTGAGTACTGAAAGATACGAATTTATTGCCATTTTGTTGATTGTAGCATTGGAGTTTCTGGTGGTGTCTTCTGGTGCTTCCTAATCTTTGTTGCTTTTGGTTTTTATTTATTTATTTTTTCATCTTTTCTCCTCTCAGAGTGTCCTTAAAATTTATTGTGGGGCTGGTTTAGTGGTTACAAACTTCTTTAATTTTTGTTTGTCTGGGAAACTTTCATCTTTCCTTCTATTTGAAATGACAGCCTTGCTGGATAAAGAATTCTTGGCTGCATATTTTTCTGATTCAGCACATTGAATATATCCTGACACTCCTTTCTGGTCGCCAAGTTTCTGTGGGTATGTCTGCTACAAACCTTATTTGTCTTCCCTTGTAGGTTAAGGACTCTTTTTCCCTTGCTGCTTTCATGATTCTCTCCTTTCCTGAGTATTTTGTGAAGCTGACTATGGTATGCCTTGTTGATGTTTGATTTTTGTTGAATCTAATGGGACTCCTCTGTGTTTTCTGGATTTTGATGTCTGTGTCTTTCCCTAGGTTAGGAAAGTTTTCTGCTGTGATTTTCTCACATAACCCTTGTACCCCTTTTTCTCTCTTCCTCTTCTGGGACCCCTATGATTCTGATGTTGCTGTTTCTTTAATGAGTTACTGATTTCTCAAATTTTTAAATTGTGTTTTTTTGCCTTAATCTCCCTGTTGTTTTCTGCTTCATTGTTCTCCATAAGTTTGTCCTCTATA
The DNA here is from genome assembly GCF_014898765.1 of Herpailurus yagouaroundi. NCBI lineage: Eukaryota > Metazoa > Chordata > Mammalia > Carnivora > Felidae > Herpailurus > Herpailurus yagouaroundi. The sequence continues at coordinate 1,818,252 of NW_024420424.1, read as the reverse complement.
TTGCTGATTCTCTGTTTTGCCTCATGCATCCTTGCCACCATTGCATCCATTAGAGTTTGCAGCTCAGTTACAGCATTTTTTTATGTCATTGTGACTAGCTTTTATTTGTTTTATCTCCGCAGAAAGGGATTCTAATCTATTTTTGACTGCAGCTAGTATTCTTATTGTGGTTATTCTAAATTCTTATTCAGACATCTTGCTTGTATCTGTGTTGGGTAAGTCCCTAGCTGTTGTTTCTTCCTGCTCTTTATTTTGGGGTGAATTACTTCATTTCATCAATTTGAAGGGAGAAAAGGAATTAATAAGATAAGAAAAATAAAATTGAAAAAATAAATTAAAAAACATTAAAATTAAAAAATTAAAATAAAAAGAAACACACAAATAAGTCAAATGAACGATGGTATATTCTAGGTGTGTTTTGGTCTGGGTATTGAAATTTACACAAAATTTAAAAATATAGTAGAAAAAATAATGAAAAATATTTTTAATAAAAATTGAAAATAAAAATCAATTCTTTCTGTATTCAAGAAAAAGAAAATAAATGTAACAGAGAAAGAAAAATAGATGGTCCAGCGAACAGATTTATATAAGAGTGAAATTACTTTGTTTTCTCCTAGAAGTCAAACTATGAAGCACTTTATAGTCCATGAACTAAGCAGGCAGAGAGACTTGTGTTCTGGAAAAGCGAGGTTGGCCTAGTTGTGTGGGGCTTAGTGTCAAAGTTCTGTTCTCCCATAGAAGGTACTGCTTAGGTTACCAGGGTGGATTGTTGTGGCATTTGTAGGTGTGTATGATCATGTATGGGATCAGTGAAAATGGTGTCACCCAGCTACCCAGTCTCTAGTATTGGAACTCTGTTGTCCCCAATCAGCACACACCTGATCTTTGTCTTTGGGTTCTGTCCACTCCCTGCTTTTACACAGTCTGTAGCCAAGACCTAGGAAGCACCTCCCTCCTGATTTTTGTCTCAGATGCAGCTGTTTTTCCCAACCTTACTTCTGAGGGACTACAGCTTTGACCCGTTCTGCCCCTCTGCAGGAAAATCTCACTGAGCAATGGCCAGGTGCCAGCCATACCCAGGAACTTTTGTGGGACCAGGCTGCTGCTGATTCCCAGAGGCTGCATCCCAGTGCCAGCCTGCCCCAGAATAAGTTCACAAGATATTGTAGCAGCAGATTTTCAGGGATTATGGAAAAACAACACACATTTGGCACCATGCTTCACCCTTAATGACTTTGTTCCAGCCCCAGCAAATGCGGTTGTTCTCCCAGGTCCCCTGGGGCCTTGCCGTTGGGGCCCACACAACCTCTACCAGGATGTCCTCCTATCAGGGGAACTGCCTCTCTCCGTGTGGCCTGAAGAACCCTGTCCTCCACTCTGCTTCTGGGGATTCGCCCTTCCCACCAGAGCACCTCCAGTTATCAAGCTGTGGAGTTTTAGACTCTGCACTCCCCCTGTTTATAGTCTTAATGGAATTTAAATGCTCTCCTTTCTCATTTCTCCCTTTTTAGTTCAGTCCCTCCAGCTGTTTCCACTTTTCCACTTTCTCTCCAGCTGCTTTTGGCGGGGTGTGCTTTTCCCATATCCCTTCCCCCCCATCTCTGTCATCTCTCCACATGCAAAAGTGGCTCCTTGCCCTCCACAGCTCCTCTCTCCCCCAGTTGACCTCTCCACACCACATACTTGCTGATTTCTGTGGTTCAGGTTGTGCAGATTGTTGTTTTAATCTTCAGATCAGTTTTCCAGGTGTACAGGATGGTTTAGTGGTGGTCTGGCTGTATTTCATGGATGCAAGACACACAAAAAACTTCCATGCTGTTCCGCCACCTTGGCTCCTCCCTCTGAACTTTTTGAAGAATAAAGTTTACATATCATTTACTTTTACGATTATTTTCTCTGTTTTCCAATTGACTAAAATCAGTTCTAATCTTTATGTTTTTCACTTTTCTTATATACACTTTGATTTGTTCTTTAATATATTAAAGGTGATATTAAGTCTATTAAGTTGAGAACTTTCTATTTTCTAGTGTGGGAATTTAAACTTATAAATTTCCCTCTTGAGTTTATTTTTGTGTATGGTGTAAGAAAGTGGTCCAGGTTCATTCTTCTGCATGTCACTGTCCAGTTTTCCTAGCACACTTGCTGAAGACACTGTTTTTATCCCATTGGATATTCTTTCCTGCTTTGTCAAAGATTAGTTGGCCATACATTTGTGGGTCCATTTCTCGTTTCTCTATTCTGTTCCATTGATCTGAGTGTCTGTTCTTGTGCCAGTACCATAGTGTCTTGATGATTACAGCTTTGTAATATAGCTTGAAGTCCGGGATTATGATGCCTCCTTCTTTGGTTTTCTTTTTCAAGATTGCTTTGGCTATTCTGGGACTTTTCTGGTTCCATACAAATTTAAGATTATTTATTCTGGCTCTGTGAAGAATGTTGTTGTTACTTTGATAGTGATTGCATTGAATATGTAGATTGCTTTGGGTAGTATCGACATTTTAACAATATTTGTTCTTCCTGTCCAGGAGCATGGAATCTTTTTCCATTTTTTTTGTGTCTTCTTCAATTTCTTTCATAAGCTTTCTATAGTTTTGAATATATAGATTTTTCACCTCTTTGGTTAGATTTATTCCTAGGTATTTTATGGTTTTTTGTGTGACTGTAAATGGGATCAATTCACTGATTTCTCTTTCTGTCGCTTCATTGTTGGTGTACAGGAATGCAACCGATTTCTGTGCATTGATTTTATATCCTGAAACTTTGCTGAATTCATGAATCAGTTCTAGCAGTTTTTTGGTGGAATCTTTTGGGTTTCCATATAGAGTATCATGTCATCTGTGAAGAGTGAAAATTTGACCTCTTCCTGGCTTATTTGGATGCCTTTTGTTTCTTTGTGTTGTCTGATTGCAGAGGCTAAGACTTCCAATACTATGTTGAATAACAGTGGTGAGAGTGGACATCCCTATCTTGTTCCTGACCTTAGGGGGAAAGCTCTCAGTTTTTCCCCATTGAGGATGATATTAGCATTGGGTAGTTCATATATAGCTTTTATGATCTTGAGGAATAATCCTTTTATCCCTAGTTTCTTGAGGGTTTTTATCAAGAAAGTATGCTGTATTTTGTCAAATGCTTTCTCTGCATCTGTTGAGAGGATCATATGGTTCTTGTCCTTCTTTTATTGATTTCATGAATCACGTTAATTGTTTTGCAGATATTGAACCAGCCCTGGTTCTTACTCAACACATCTCTGGAGGCAAGGGAAACAAAAGCAAAAATTAACTACTGGGACCTCATCAAAATAAAAAGCTTCTTTGAAGCAAAGGAAACAATCAGCAAAACTAAAAGGCAACCGACAGAATGGGAGAAGATATTTGCAAATGACATATCAGATAAAGGGTTAGTATCCAATATCTATAAAGAACTTCTTAAACTCAACACCCAAAACACAAATAATACAGTGAAGAAATTGGCGAAAGAGATGATAGACATTTCTCCAAGGAAGACATCCAGATGGCCAACCGACACATGAAAAAATGCTCAACTTCACTCATTGTCATGGAAATACAAATCAAAACCACAATGAGATATCACCTTACACCTGTTAGAATGGCTAACATTAACAACTTAGGCAAAAACAGATGTTGGCAAGGATGTAGAGAAAGAGTATCTCTTTTGCATTAGTGGAATGCAAGCTGGTGCAGCCACTCTGGAAAACAGTATGGAGGTTCCTCAAAAAACTAAAAATAGAACTATCCTATGACCCAGCAATTGTAGTACAAGGCATTTATCCATGGGATACAGGTGTCCTGTTTTGAAGGGACACATGCATCCCTATGTTTATAGCAGCACTATCAACAATAGCAAAAGTATGGAAAGAGCTGAAATGTCCATTGGTGCATGAATGGATAAAGAAAATGTGGTATATATATATATATATATATATATATACACACACACACACAATGCAGTATTACTCACCAATCAAAAATAATGAAATCTTGCCATTTGCAACTACATGGATGGAACTGGAGAGGATTATGCTAAGTGAAATTAGTCAGTCAGAGAAAGACAAAAATCATATTACTTCACTCATATGAGGACTTTAAGAGACAAAACAGATGAACATAAGGGAAGGGGAACAAAAGTAATATAAAAACAAGGAGGGGGACAAAACAGAAGAGACTCCTAAATATGGAGATCAAACTGAGCGTGGCTGGAGGCGTTGTGTGTGTGGAGGATGGGCTAAATGGGTAAGGGGCACTAAGGAATCTACTCCTGAAATCATTATTTCACTATATGCTAATTTGGGTGTAAATTTTCAAAAATAAAAAAATAAAATTAAAAAAAGAGAAGAATGGGGGCGCCTGGGTGGCTCAGTCGGTTGAGCGTCCAACTTCGCTCAGGTCACGATCTCACGGTCCGTGAGTTCGAGCCCCGCGTAGGGCTCTGTGCTGACAGCTCAGAGCCTGGAGCTTGCTTCATATTCTGTGTCTCCCTCTCTCTCTGGCCCTCCCCCCGTTCATGCTCTGTCTCTCTCTGTCTCAAAAATAAATAAATGTTTAAAAAAAAAAGAGAAGAATGTTAAATATTAAAGATTTTTCATAAATTTAGATAAAAATAGATAAATTTAGTCATATATTATTAAGAGCACTTCATTTTTGTAATGATTTTACCTTTAAAAAAGGACAGTATACACTTGTCTATTTTTAACCCAGTCACTAAAATAAAATCTATGTATAACCTTAGGATATTTTTTAGGTATAAGTTGAATTTATTGGGCTATCATATATTTTGTCATGGTTGGACTACACTATTAATATATTAAAAATAAATTTAAACAAACAAAAAATAAACTTATAAATTTCCCTGTATCATTTCAATTGCATCTCATAAATTCTGACATCTGTGCTTTAACATTTATTCAGACAAAATTCTTATTTCTCTATTTATCCTACTTTCTACATTCTAATTTATAATTATCAAGTATATTCCTGGAGTAGCTTGGTAAAATGACAGAATAGAAGGGCCATGAACTTAACCCATCCCACCTTTACAATTAGATATCAATTACCTTTATTCAGTCACCACAGCATATTGGGGCTTCTGGCATAGGATTAATGGCCTAACACAATTTTTTTTTTATCACCACCATCCTGCTACCATGTTTCCTAGTGGCTGTGGCCCTCCTCAGCTAGCCAGCCTGGGTCACTCTAACATCAGAGAGAGCAAGCCCAGCCCACAAAATGCAGAGAATCAGTGCAGATGATTGTACTGAGCGGAAAAATGACTCAGATACAACAGCAAAGCTTAGGTAACACATATAGGATACTCTCCTGAAATGGCAGGTTCTGGTAAAAGAATACAGAACACTGCAGAGTACTCTAAGATCTATTTTTCATAAAGTCACTACTTTTAAGAGCAGAAGACATGGCTAACTTTCTTAACACAGAGAAACAGATACAGAGAACAAAAAATGAGGGGACAGAGAAATTTACACCAAATTAAAGAACAGCAAAAGGCCACAGCCATAGATCTAAGTGAAACAGGTATAGTTATCATGCCTGAATCAGAATTCACAGCAATGATCATAAGAATACTCTCTGGATTTGAGAAAAAGAGTGGAAGATATGAGTGAGATCTTTAACACAGAGATAAAGAAAAACATAGTAGAGGTAAAGGGCTCAACAAGTGAAATAAGAAAGATGTTTGATGAAATGAACAGCAGGAAGGAAGAAGTGGAGGAATGAATTAATATCCTAGAAGACAGCGAAATGGAAAGTAATCAAGTAGAACAAAAGAGAAAAAGGAATTATGCAATATGAGAATAGATGTAGGAAACCCAGTGGCACCATCTAAAAATTGTAATAGCATTCATATTATAGGAGTTCCAGAAGAAGAAGAGATAAAAGGGAGCATGTGGGGAGGAGTAGAGTAAAGAATGGTTTCAACCTTAAATGACCATCAACTTATAGTAACCTACTGTATGCAGAAGAGGTTATATACAAACCTAATGGTAACCATATATCAATAGCCACTAATATATATGCAAAGAATAAAGAGAAAGGAATTCAAATATCTCTAGAAAATCAGCAAACCATGAGAGAGATAAAGATTATAAAGGATCAGAGAACATATCCAGGAACAACCACAAAAAATAATGAAATGGCAATAAATACATGCCTATACATAATTACTTGAATGTAAATAGACTAAATGCTCCAATCAAAAGACATGGATTGTAAGAACGGATTAAAAAACAATACCCCTGTATATGCTGCTTATAGGGACTCATTTTAAATCTAAACACACATACAGATTGAAAGTGAGAGGATATAGAGAAACATTGACCATGCAAATAGATGTTAAAGAAAGCTGGAGTAGTAATACTTATTTAAAAAAAAATAGACTTTAAAACAAATTCTTTAACAAGAGACAGAGAAAGAAAGAAAGACACTATACAATAATAAAGGGTGAAACTGAACCAGAAGATATAACAATTGGAAATGTTTAGGCACCCAAAATATGAGCACCTAAGTACATAAAACAATTAACACCAAACATAAAAGAACCAATCCATAATAATACAGTAATAATAAAGGATGTTAATACTTCACTTACATCAATGGACTGATGACATAAACAGAAAATCAACAAGGAGGGGAAAGGTGAATTTAATAGATATATTCAGAAAATTCCATCTTAAAACAATAGAACAAACATTCTTTTCAAGTGTATATGGAACATTCTTCAGAATAGATCACAAATTAGCCCACAAAACCACACTCAATAGATTCAAGAAAATCTGATTCATACCATGCTTCATTTATGACCACAGTGCTATGAAACTAGTAGTTAACCACAAGAAAAACTCATAAAAGAAAACAAATACATGGAGGGTAAATAACATGCTACTAAACAATGAATGGGTCATCTAAAAACATAGGAAGAAATAAAAAATGTACATGGAAACAAATGAAAATAAAAACACCAATGTTCCAAAACACTTGGGAGACAGCAACAGCAGTTCTAGTAGGGAAGCATATAGCAATACAGGCCTACCTTAAGAAGTAAGAAAAATTATATATAAAAAAAAACTAACTTTGCATCTAACAGAACTAGAAAAATAACTACAAACAAAAGCCAAAAAACATCAGCAGGAAGGAAATAATAAAGATTAGAGCAGAAATAAGTGGTATAGAGTTAAAAAAAGTCAATGAAACCAGGAACTGGGACATTGAAAAAAAGAATAAAATTGATAAACTTTTAACTGGATTTATTAAGGAAAAAAGAGAAAGGACTCAAAGGATTACAATCAAGGACTCAAAGGATATACAATCAAAAATATTACGATAAATTATATGCCAACAAATTCGACAAGCTAGAAGAAATTGATACATTCCAGAAACATATAAACTACCAAAACTGAAAGAGGATGAAATAGAAATTTTGAACAGACTGATTACCAGGAAAGAAATTGAATCAATAACCAAAAATCTCCCAGAAAACAAAAATTCAGGATGAGATGGTTTCACAAGTTAATTCTGCACACATTTAAAGAAGAGTTAATACTTATTCTTCTCAAACTATTCCAAAACATTTTAATAAAAGGAAGGAAAATTTCCAAACCCATTGTATAAGGTCAGCATGTACCCTGAAACAAAAACCAGACAAAGACTCCACAAAAAAGAGAATTATAGGCCAATATCCCTGAATAACATGGATGCAAAAATACTAAACAAATTACTAGAAAACCAAATCTAGCCATACATTAAAAGAATCATTCACCATGATCAAGTGGGATTTATCCCTGGGTTGCAAGGGTGGTTCAATACACGAATATCAATCAATGTGATACATCATATCGATAAGTAAATGGATAAGAACCACATGATCATTTCAATAGATGAAGTAAAAACATTTGACAAAGTATAACATACATTCATAATAAAAACCCTCAAAAAAGAAAGGTTAGAGAGACCATAAGGCAACTTACTACAGGCCATATATGAGAAACCCACAGCTAACATCATTCTCAATGGGGAAAAATTGAGAGATTTCCCATAAGATCAGTAACAAGACAAAAATTTCCACTCTCAACACTTTTACTCAACATAGTATTGGAAGTCCTCGCCACAGCAATCAAACATTAAAAAGAAATAAAAGACATCCAAATTAATAACGAAGAAATAAAACCATCATTGTTTGCAGATAATGTGATACTAAATATAGAAAACCTGAAAGACTCCACCAAAAACTGCTAGAACAGATAAACAAATTAAAGTCATAGTATACAAAACCAGTGTGCAGAAGTCTATTCAATATTTATATACCAATAATAAAGTAGCAGAAATAGCAATAAAAATCTAATTTATAATTACACCCTGAGCAATAAGACATCTAGGAATAAACCTAACCAAAGAGGTGAAAGAAGTGTATTCTGAAAACTATAAAAAACTGATGAAAGAAATTGAACACAGCACAAAGAAATGGAAAGATATTCCATGCTCATGAATTGGAAGAATGAATAGTGTTAAAATGGCTATACTACCCAATGCAATCTACGCGCTTAAGGCAATCCCTATCAAAATACCAACAGCGTTTTTCACAGAGCTAGAACAAACAATCCTAAAATTTGTATGTAGCCACAAGAGACCTGAATAGACAAAGCAACCTTGAAAAGAAAAACACAGCTGGAGGCATTACAATTCCAAACCTCAAGTTATATTACAAAGTTGTAGTAATCAAAAGAGTATGCTACTGGAACAAAAAGACACACATAGATCAATAGAACAGAATAGAAAACCAAGAAACAAATGCATAATTACAAGGTCAAACTTTGACAAAGAAAGAAAGAATATCCAATTGGAAAAGGACACTATATTCAACAAATGGTGATGGGAAAATTGAACAGCCACATGCAAAAGAATGAAACTGGACCACTTTCTTACATCATACACAATAATAAATTCAAAATGAATTAAAGACCTAAATGTGAGACATGAAACCTTAAAAATCCTGTAAGACAACACAGGAAGCAACTTATCTGACATCATCCATAGCAACTGTTTTTTTTTTACCTTGAATTTTTATTCAAAAGTCTATTAGTTTACATACGCTTTAATGTTAGTTTCGAGTGTACAATATAGAAATTCAACACCTTCCCACACACCCGGTGCTCATCACAACACGCACTCTCCATAGTCATCATCATCACCTATTTAACCCATCCCTCAACCCACCTCCCCTCTTATAACCATCAGTTTTTTTTCTCTACTGTTAAGAATCTGTTTCTTGTTTTATCTCTCTATCCCCTTAACTCATTTGTTTTGCTTCTTAAATTCTACATATGAGTGAAATAATATGTTAACTTGTTTTCTCTGATTTAATTATTTTGCTTAGCCTAATACTCTCTAGCTTCATCCTTGTCATTGCATATGGAAAGATTTTATTACTTTTCTAACTATGTAATATTCCATATATTATTGTCCTTCATCCAGTCATCAATGGACATTTGAGCCATTTCCCTACTTTGGCTGTTGTGGATAACACTGCTATAAACTTAAGAATGCATATATAACTTTGAATTAGTATTTTTGTATTCTTTGGGAAAATGCCTATTAGTGCAATTGCTGTTTTGTGAGACACTTCTGTTTTTAACTTTTTAGGAATCCCCATACTGTTTTCCATATTAGTTACACCATTTTCATTCCCATCAACTGTGCAAGACTGTCCCTTTTTCTACACCCTCTGTAACAACTGTTGTTTCTCATGTTATTTACTTTATTCTGAAAGGAGTGAGGTGATATGTCATTATACTTTTGATTTGTATTTCCCTGATAGTAAGTGATGTTGAAAATCTTTCCATGTGTCTGCTTTCCATCTGTATGTCCTCTTTTGAAAAATATCTATTCATATTTTTGCCCATTTTTAAAATGTGTCATTTGGCTTTTGAAAGTTGAGATTTAGATTTTATTTATATATCTTTGATAGTAACCCTTTATCAGACATGTCATTTGCAAATAAATTCTCCCATTACATAGGTTGCCTTTGAGTTTTGTTGATTGTTTCCTTCTCTGTGCAGAAGTTTTGTTTTTTTTTTTAATGAAATACCAATAGTTGATTTTTTTTCTTTTGTTGCTTTGCCTCAGGAATCATATCTAGAAAGAAGTCAGAAAGAATTGTCAAGGGATAACGGCCTGCATTCTCCTCTAGAACTGTTATGGTTTTCTGTCTCACATTTAGGTATTTAATCCATTTTCTATTTATTTTTGTGTATAGTATAATAAATTTGTCCAGTTGCATTCTTTTTTATATTGCTCTACTGTTTTGACAACACCATTTGTTCAAAGTACTACCTTTTTCCCTTTGTACATTCTTAACCATACAGTTGTGGGCTCAACTCTGGGTATTCTATTCTGTTCTATAGATCTATGTGTCTATTTTTGTGCCCATACCATACTGTTTTCATCACTACAGCTTTGTAATATAACTTGAAGTCCAGAATTGTGAAGCTTCCAGCTTTGCTTTGCTTTCTCAAGGTGGCATTGGCTATTTGGCATCTTTTTTGGTTCCATACAAATTTTAGGATTGCTTATTCTACCTCCGTGAAAATTGCTGTTGATATTTTGATAAGTATTGCACTAAATGTGTAGATTTCTCTGGGTAGCATAGACTTTTTTAAGCTTATTTATTTTTTGAGAGAGAGAGAGGGAGAGCAGGGGAGGGGAAAATAAAGTGGGAGTGAGACAGAATCCCAAGCGGGCTCTATGCCCAGGGTGGAGGCTGACATGGGGCTCAATCTTATGAACCTTGATATCATTACCTGAGCAGAAAACCAAGAGTCAGATGCTCAGGGCACCTGGGTGGCTCAGGCAGTTAAGCATCTGACTTCACCTCAGGTCATGGTCTCGCAGCTTGTGAGTTTGAGCCCCACATTGAGTTCTGTGCTGACAGCTCAGAGCCTGCTTCAGATTCTGTGTCTTCCTCTATTTCTGCCCCCCCCACCCCACTCACTCTCTCACTCTCTCTCAAAAATAAACAAACTTTTAAAAATTAAAAAAAGAGTCAGTCACTCAATTGGCTGAGCCACCCAAGTGCTCTGGGTAGCATAGAATTTTTAACAAAATTTGTTTTTGTTATCCATGAGTATGGAGTGTCATTCCATTTCTTTGTGCTCTCTTCAATTTCTTTTGTCAGTGTTTTATAGTTTTCAGAAGACAGATATTTCACCTTTTGGTTAGGTTTTTCCTAGGTATCTTATGTACTGTGGAAGTGGGATAAATTCCTTGATTTCTCTTTCTGATGCTTTATTATTAGTGTGTAGAAATGCAACAGATTTCTGTACATTAATGTCATACCCTGGAACTTTACTGAATTTGTGTATCAGTTCTAGCAATTTTTTGGTGATTTTAGGTTTTATATACAGAGTATCATGTCAACTGCAAGTAGTGAAAGTTTTAATTCTTCCTTGCCAAATTGGATGACTTTTCTTTCTTTCTTTTTATTGTCTGATTGCTTTGGTTAGGTCTTCCCATCCTATTTTAAATATCAATGGTGAGAGTGGACATCCCTGTATTGTTCCTGACCATAGAAAAAAAGTTCTCAGTTTTCCTGATTGAGGATGATTTTAGTTGTGGGGTTTTTATATATGCCCTTTTGTGTTGGCATATGGTCCTTCTAAATCTATTTTGCTGACAGTTTTATCATGGAAGGATCTTACACTTTTTCAAATGTATTTTTCTGCATTTATTGAAAAGGTCATACGGTTCTTATCTTTCTTTTATTAATGTGCTATATCATGTTGAGTGTTTTGCTAATATTGAACCATGATGGCAACCCAGGAATCAATCCCATGGTGATCATTGGAATGATTCTTTTAATGTACTATTGGATTGGATTTGCTAGTATTTTATTGAGAATTTTTGTATCCATATTCATCAGGGATATTTTCTGGGAGTTCTCATTTTTTATGGAGAAACTTTGTCAGGTTTTGCTATCAGGGTAATGCTGGTCTTATACAATAAGTTTGGAAGTTTTCCTTCCTTTCCTATCTTTTGGAATAGTTTGAGAAAAAGACTTCAAATAAACATTTGCCAGAATTCATGTGTGGAACCATCTGGCCCTGGAATTTTGTTTTGTGTTAATTTCTAGATTACTGATTAAATTTCCTTAGTTGTCTGGTCAAATTTCTATTTCTTCCTGCTTCAGTTATGGTAGTTTATATGTTTACAGGAATTTATCCATTTCTTCTGGGTTGTCCAATTGTTGGCATATAGTTTTCATAATATAATTGTTTTTATTTATGGTGTACTGATTGTTATTTCTCCTCTCTCATTTGTGACTTTTATTTAAATTTTTATCTATTATTCTTAATTGATCTATTTAGGGTTTATCAATTTTGTTCATTTGTTTTTCAAACAACCATCCCTAGTTTCATTGACCTTTTCTATTTTTTTTTTAGTTTCTATATCCTTTATTTGTTCTCTAATCTTTTTTTTTTCTTTTTCCTTTGTCTTCCTGGCTATAGGTTTCATGTTTGTTCTTTTTCTAGGTCCTTAGGTATAAATTTATGTTGTGCATTTGAGATTTTTCTTGCTTTCTAAGGTAGACCCGTATTGACATATAACTCCCCCTTACGGCTCCTTGTACCGCATCACAAGGTTTGAATCATTATGTTTTCACGTTCATTTATTTCCATGTATATTTTTAAATTTCTCCTTTGATTTCATCATTGATCCATTTATTCTTTAGTAGACTGTAGTTGAACCTCCATGCTTGAGGTCTTCCCAAACTTTTTTTCTTCTTATTGACTTCTAGTTTCATAGCATTGTGGTCAGAAAAGATACATAGTATGATTTTATTTATGTTATATTTGTTGAATATATATATATACATATATATATATATATTAGTTAACGTATAGTGTGGTCTTGCCTTCAGGAGTAGAAAGTAATTCATTTCTTATATATAACACTCAATGCTCATCCCAAGTGCTCTCCTTAATGCCAGTCACTTGTTTAAGCAACTATGCTCCCAACCCACCTCCAACAATCATCAGTTTGTTCTCTGTATTTAAGTCTCCTATGGTGTACCTCTCTGTTTTTTTTATTTTTGTTTCCTTTCCCCTATGTTCATCTGTTGAGTTTCTCAAATTTCACATATGAGTGAACTCATATGATATTTGTTTTCACTGACTGACATTTCACTTAGCATAATACCCTCTGGTTCCATCCACATTGCTATAAATGGCAAGTTTTCATTCTTTTCATTGCTGAGTACAATTCCGTTGTGTATATATACCACATCTTCTTAATCCATTCATCACTTGATGTACATTTGGGCTCTTTCCATTATTTGGCTATTGTTTATAGTGTTGCTATAAACATTGGAGTACATGTGCCCCTTCAAATCAGCATTTTTCTATCTTTGTATAAATTCCCAGTAGTGCAATTGCTGGGTCATAGGGTAGTTCTATTTTTACTTTTTTGGGTAAACTCCATACAATTTTCTTTTTTTTTTTATTTATATATGAAATTTATTGTCAAATTGGTTTCCATACAACACCCAGTGCTCATCCCAAAAGGTGCCCTGCTCAATACCCATCACCCACCCTCTCCTCCCTCCCACCCCCCATCAACCCTTAGTTTGTTCTCAGTTCTCAACAGTCTCTTATGCTTTGGCTCTCTCCCACTCTAACCTCTTTTTTTTTTTCCTTCCCCTCCCCCATGGGTTCCTGTTAAGTTTCTCAGGATCCACATAAGAGTGAAACCATACAATTTTCCAGAGTGGCTGCACCAGTTTGCATTCCCACAAACAGTGCAAAAAGGGTTCTTGTTTCTCCACATCCTTGCCAAAATCTGTTATTTACTGACTTGTTAATTTTAGCCATTTTGACAGGTGTGAGGTGATATCTCAGTGTGCTTTTAATCTGTATTTCCCTGATGATGAGTGATGTTGAGCATCTTTTCATTGGTCTGTTAGCCATCTGAATGTATTCTTTTAAAAACTGTCTGTTCATACCTTTGGTCATTTATTCACTGGATTATATGATTTTGGGGTGTTGAGTCTGGGAAGTTCTTTAAATTTTTTGGATACTAACCCTTTATGTGATATGTCATTTGCAAATAGCTTTTGTCATTCTGTTCATTGCCTTTTAGTTCTATTGGTTGTTTGCTTTGCTGTACATAAGCTTTTTATCTTGGTGAAGTACCAATAGTTCATTTTTGCTTTTAATTCCCTAGTCTCTGGAGACATGTCAGGTAAGAATTTGCTGCAGCTGAGGTCAAAGAGGTTGCTGCCTGTTTTATCCTGTAGGATTCTGATGGTTTCTTGTCTCACATTTAGGTCTTTCATCCATCCATTTTAAATTTATTTTTGTGTATGATGTAAGAAAGTAGTCCAGTTTCATTATTCTGCATATTGCTGTCCAGTTTCTCATCACCATTTGCTAAAAAGAGACTGCATTTTTTTCCACTGAAGACTTTTCCCTGCTTTGTCAAAGATTAGTTGGCTATATACTTGTGCATCCATTTATGGGTTCTCTATTCTATTCCTTTGGACTATGTGTCTGTTTTTGTCCTAATAGCATACTGTCTTGATGATTTCAGCTTGTAATATAGGCTAAAGTCCAGGATTGTGATGCCTCCAGCTTTGGTGTTCTTTTTCAACACTTTGGCTATTGGGGTCTTTCTTGGTTCCATACAGATTTTAAGATTGCTTGTTCTAGCTCTGTGAAGAAAGCTGGTTTTATTTTAATAGGGATTGCATTGAATGTGTAGATTGCTTTGGGTAGTATCGACATTTTAACAATATTTTTTCTTCCAATCCATGACCCTGGTATTTTTTTTCTATTTCTTTGTGTCTTCTTTAATTTATTTCATAAGATTTCTGTAGTTTTCAGTGCACAGATATTTTACCTCTTTAGTTAGGTTTATTCCTAGGCATTTTATAGGATTTGACACAATTGTAAATGGGATTGATTTCTTGATATCTCTTTCTGTTGCTTCATTATTGGCATATAGAAATGCAACTGATTTCTGTGCATGGATTTTACATCCTGTGATTTTGTTTTACTTGTGTATCAGCTCTAGCAGTTTTTGGTGGAGTCTTTTAGGTTTTCTATGTAGAGTATCATGCCATCTGCAAAGAGTGAAAGTTTGACTTTTTTGCCAATGTGGATGCCTTTTATTTTGTTTTCTTGTCTGATTACTGAGGCTAGGATTTACAACACTGTTAAACAACAGTGGTGAGAGTGGACATCCATGTCATGTTCCTGATTTCAGGGTAAAATATCTAAGATCTTTCCCTTTGAGGATTATATTTGCTGTGGGCCTTTCATATATGGCTTTTATGATGTTAAGGTATGTTCCTCCTATCCCTACTTTCTTGAGGATTTTATGAAGAAAGGATGCTGTATTTTTTCAAATGTATTTTATGCATCAATTGACAGAATCATATGGTTCTTATCCTTTCTTCTATTAATGTGGTGCATTATGTTGAATTATTTGTGAATATTGAACCAGCCTCAAAGCCCAAGAATGAATCACACTTGATCATGGTGAATACTTCTTTTAATATACTGTTGAATTCGATTTGTTAGTAACTTGAGAAATTTTGCATCCAGGTTTATCAGGATTTTGGCCTGTAATGCTCCTTTTGGTGGGGATCTTTGCTCTTGTTTTGGAATCAAGGCAATGGTGGTTTCTTAGAATGAGTTGGAAGCTTTCCTTCCATTTCTTTTTTTTTTTTTTGGAACAGTTTAAGCAGAATATGTAGTAAGTCTGCTTTGAATGTCTGGTAGAATTCCCCTGGGAAGCCATCTGGCCCAGCACTCTTACTTGTTGAGAGATTTTTGATAACAGATTCAATTACTTTGCTGATTATGGGCCTGTTCAAATTTTCTATTTCTTTCTGTTTGAGTTTTGGTAGTGTGTGAGTGTCCAGGAATTTGTTTTTTTTCTTCCAGGTTGTCCAGTTTTTTTCTGTTTTTTTTTCATATATATTCTTTCCAAAATAGCTCTTTGTTTCATTGAACAGTTCTATTGCTTTTTTTTTTATTCTATGTCACTAATTTCTGCTCTAGTCATTATTATTTCCCTTCTGCTGCTGGCTTTGTGCTTTATTTGCTGCTACTTTTCTAGGCCCTTTTTTTTTTTTTTTTAAACTGATTTTTTTTTTAATTTTTTTTTCAACGTTTATTTATTTTTGGGACAGAGAGAGACAGAGCATGAACGGGCGAGGGGCAGAGAGAGAGGGAGACACAGAATCGGAAACAGGCTCCAGGCTCTGAGCCATCAGCCCAGAGCC
>NW_024420424.1:1760823-1776947 GCF_014898765.1 Herpailurus yagouaroundi | reverse complement strand
CAAATAACCCAGTGAAGAAATGGGCAGAAAACATGAATAGACACTTCTCTAAAGAAGACATCCGGATGGCCAACAGGCACATGAAAAGATGCTCAACGTCGCTGCTCATCAGGGAAATACAAATCAAAACCACACTCCGATATCACCTCACGCCAGTCAGCTTGGCCAAAATGAACAAATCAGGAGACTATAGATGCTGGAGAGGATGTGGAGAAATGGGAACTCTCTTGCACTGTTGGTGGGAATGCAAATTGGTGCAGCCACTCTGGAAAACAGTGTGGAGGTTCCTCAAAAAATTAAAAATAGACCTACCCTATGACCCAGCAATAGCACTGGTAGGAATTTACCCAAGGGATACAGGAGTACTGATGCATAGGGGCACTTGTACCCCAATGTTGATAGCAGCACTCTCAACAATAGCCAAATTATGGAAAGAGCCTAAATGTCCATCAACTGATGAATGGATAAAGAAATTGTGGTTTATATACCCAATGGAGTACTACGTGGCAATGAGAAAGAATGAAATATGGCCCTTTGTAGCAACATGGATGGAACTGGAGAGTGTGATGCTAAGTGAAATAAGCCATACAGAGAAAGACAGATACCATATGTTTTCACTTTTATGTGGATCCTGAGAAACCTTACAGAAACCCATGGGGGAGGGGAAAGAAAGAAAAAAAGAGGTTAGAGTGGGAGAGAGCCAAAGCATAAGAGACTCTTAAAAACTAAGAATAAACTGAGGGTGATGGGGGGTGGGAGGGGGGAGGGTGGGTGATGGGTATTGAGGAGGGCACCTTTTGGGATGAGCACTGTGTGTTGTATGGAAACCAATTAGACAATAAATTTCATATTTTGAAAAAAAATAAAAAATTTAAAAAAAGAATAGAATAGAATAAATAGAATAGAATACCTAGGAGTTAATAAATTCTAAAAATGACTTGCTCTTCCACCGCTATGAAACCCAAATCCATGTACTCATGAAAGGCATAATAGAACATGTCACTTCTCTATCAAAAATCCACAATGTTTAAAGGCTGAACTAGTAGCATGCCAGTATTATTTATTGTTTTGGTTTGTACTTTAATGAAAATATTGCATGTGTCACCTTACCCAAAGGTCCTGTAAGTAACTCAAAGACTAATATGTCTGAAATCCAACTTACTCCCTACCCATCCCAAGAGAAAATTTCCATCGCTTCCAGTATTCTCTATTTCAGGAACCACCTTTATACTTTCAAAACTTGAAAATTTTCTTTCTAAATATCTCTCTAATGTGTAAGCTTCTGTCCTCCACCACTGGAACCATTGTAACATTGCTGTCATCTCTCACATGGGCTACCACAGTAGTATCCTAATTTGTCTTTTTGCTTCCATTATGGCATCCTTCTATCAATTTTGTGCACATTGACCAATGTACTATTTTCAAAACATAAATCTATTATGTCATTTTTTCAATTCCTACTTAAAACCCCTCAAAACTTCCCTTTGTTGCTGTGTGCACTGACCCATTTCTCTCTCTTATCTCATCACTCACATCTTACTCACCATCTCTGCACTCATTTCATACTAGATATTCACTTTCTCAAAAGTACCATGTTTCCTTCTTATATATATATATAGACCCTGTCTCTACTTATATCATTACCTACTCATCCCTCATATCTCATCTAAAGAAAGATATCCTTTACTCCCCAGGCCATGTTTTCATAATAGTATAGACCTCTGTGCCATTGGAATTTTACAGTTATTTGTGTGATTCTTTGAATAATGTGTTTTTTGAAGCCAATAACAATAACATTTAAGTTCTATGAGCGAAATACAGCAACTGTTTTTGTTAGCAAAATGGCAATGACTTTCATATATTCTGTGTTCAATAAATATTTATTAAATAAATGAGTAAATCAAGTGTTCAGTTTTTGTTTTTATAAGCTTCAGTATTATCTAGCTAGTATTATCTAGCACAATTCTGAAATCATAGCAAAGGCATAATAAGTTCTTTGGGGCCTATGGCTTGATATTTTACCTTAGACTGAACAACAACAAAATGGTCAGAATTTCCACATTAACTTTATAACCAGGAACCTAAATTTGGAATTTTAAGTTTAAAAAAAAAAGGAAATTAAAGAAAATATAGTGACCAGTTTCTTAAAAATGCATGTGTTGAAAATGCAGATAAATAAAAACATCAAATCAAATACAGTGGATGTCCTTTTACTCAAATAAATTGAAAAGTGAAACATTCTGACTTAATATATTCTTGATTAATAGGTTACACATATTAATTCCCAACTTTTGAACATCTATAATAAAATAAATGAGAAACATGCAATGCTAAAACTATACTGAACTTACGTACATTTTATTTTGAGTATTTGAAATGTATTTTAATATCTTACAGTGCTCCAGAATCATCATTGTAAACACAAATTATCACTGCCTTTCAAGCTGTCTGGATACACCTGCTTAATGAAATATTCCAGTTAAGGGAACATATCTTAATGTTTTTGCATAGCAATAGGTCTAGTATAACTGAAATGATGGATCTGAGGGTGATCTTCATTAACATATGTACATGTTCCTTTAGTAGCAGGTTTCAAAACAGAATACAACTGGGTGTGAATTTGTACAAATTCATATTTGCATTTGGCATAAAGGTGGGCATCCTCCAAAAGGTCTTGTCTGCAGATGGATATTGCATTGCAAATTGCCAAACCAAAATAGCCAGGCATTGTAGGAAACTTTTTAGCCTCTATTTTTTTTTTTTTTTTTGTACAGAGCCAGGGAGTCTCCTTCCTCCATTAACTACTCTGAAGTAGACCAAATTTAATATGTTTTCATTTAGTTATGATTTCCAAAGCTACTGGTAAAGAATGTGAAATGTATAAACAGACCCATGGATATGAGGAAAAATGTGAAGGGAAACAAATGTTTAATTAGGACTAATTAAAGTGATTAAAGTGAAAGAAGAAAACCTAGCATATTTCACTTGATATTCACTTAATATATAACACTGTGTAGAGGCATGGATGAGACATTTTCAAGTAGAAAATGTATTTCAACAAACATATACAAAATCCTGTTATTTAAACAGTTTTCAGTAAATGTGGCCAGTGTTTTAGCAACTGAACTGTGACTATTTGATAAAATATTCAGAAACAAATAAGTTGTAGAATTAATTATGTTCCCTTCCACAATGGAACGTTGAAGAGTTAATTATTTCATCAAAAGTCATAATGGTCTAGCTACCTGAAATTTTTACCCCTTCCCTCCAGGTGGCTCAAGGTATTGGCTAGTCCAAATTTTTATTATTTAAGAGAGTAAAAGAGGGAGAGAAAGTGGGGGAGAAGGACAGAGGGGGAGAGAGAGACTCTTAGGCAGGCTCCATGCTCAGTGAAGATCCGGATGTGGGGCTTGATTCCACGACCCTGGGATTGTGACCTGAGACAAAATCAAGAGTTGGATGCTCAGCAAACTGAGCCCCCAAGAATCCCTTGGCTAGTCCACATTTTGTACTGAACCTATATCATATGTCTAGTACCCCCCAAATATTGCCCCATTTACCTAGTATCCCCCAATCCACTCTCCCATCACAGCAACTGGAGACCCTAAAAGGAACAGGCAGTAAGGGAAAGGAGTGGTATTGGGCCATTAGAGTTGAGGGGGTCATAAAAGAGAGACATAGTAGGAGTAGTGTTCGCAGTGAATGGCAATAAATATAGCTATCCTTACTTCTAGGTAAAGAACAAATACAAGACTTCCACATATAGTTTAACTGAACCTTGCTGCCATTAATCTCCCTCGACTTCCACACACACCAATAGGTCATGTTATGGTCAGAACACTTGTGTCCCTCCACCTTCCTCAACTTCATAAGTTGAAATCTTTAGACCCTTCATGAACAGAATAAGTATTTTTATGAAAGAGATTCCACAAAGATTTTTCACCCTTTCCACTATGTGAGGACACAGCAAGAAGGTGCCAGTTACAAACCAGGAAGAAAGCCTCACCAGAATGCAATCATTCTGGCATCATAATCTTGAACTTCCAGCCTCCAGACCTTCAGAAATAAATTTATGTTGTTTACAATGCACTCATTCTGTGTTATTTTGTTATAGCAGCCCGAATGGAATAAGACAGCCAACCAAATAACCTATTAGCTTTCTAGGAACTTTTAGATTTATGAAAAGCCTGCATTAATTTTTTGTAGTACTTACAAAAGCTTCTGATATGTTGGGCTTTGTAAGATCAGAACTGAGCTCCTTGAATTCCCAAATAGGGATTTGTTTCACTCTTCAGAAAATGCTAAAAGCCGTGATAAAGACTGAGCTTTACTCACTATGCCACTATTTTTCAAAGTGTGGTAAGGAGAATTCGTACATTAGCTGGAAGCTTATTAAAATTCAGATAAGTGAGCTCTATCCCATGCTACTAATCACATCCCTGGGGCTGGAACTCAGGCACCTATATTTCAGAAAGCTATCTAGGTGGAGCTGATACATAGTAAAAGCCAGCTATTTCTTCTTGGCAACTGGAGGAGAATAAGCTGAATATTCCCATCCATATTCTGGTTTTGATGTGAAAGAAAAATTGGAATGGAAGGAAATGGGAATCATGGAGACCTGTTAAGGCCAATTTCAATTATCCAATTGGTAAATAATGAGGGCTTGAACATTCAGAAGTTCAATCAATAAAATTTTGTAATGTGGCTTGACCGTGGTTGAAATTTACATAAAAAGAAAACTCTGGACTAAACTATCTGAATATATGTCGTAGTATCTCTATACAGCAAAATAAGGAAAAATTTTCCAACTAAATGCCTCCTTAAACCTTACACCATTCTAAGTACAGTAACAATTACATTTAAAGTACAATGGTATGTCCAGTTCAAAGTATTTGAGGCAGGAGATCTTAAATTCCACCTTCCTATAATCTACATTAACGATAAGACTGGATATACACATAACAAGTAAGAGAAAACAGAACACAAGTAAAATGTCCATAATCTATTCTATTACTACCAATCTTGATTTTTAGAGCTTACTAAAAATATTTTGAATAGTCTATGATTCATATCTGCCCTTCAAATCCTTTAAGGGTGACAGCATATCTCTATTCTTATTAAAGACAAAAAAAATAAACTAAATTACTACCCTATTGGACTGGTTAAAACTTCCTTAGACTTAGAGGAAATTTTATGTATTATTACAGCTGTGTAAATCTCTTCTATTAATCCTAATCTCTTGTATTTTACATACATTATGAAAATACAGGTAGTAGAAAAGGGCTGTAGTACTAGATTTCAAATGGTACTACTTAAAATCTATTAAAGAATGTCCTTTATTTGCTTCCAGTCCCATTTCTCTGAAATAATGGCTTTACTAAAATCTAATTGTGGCAGTGATGAATTTTGCCATTTCTTTTTCAGGATATGGAATCTCTCCTCTGAACACTAGTTCTTGGCCAAGGCCTTAATACCTACAGATTGCTTTCCCTGATGACAGATTTTGCCTGCTTATTTGGCTTTCCAAATGTCACCTGTCCCTAACTTCCTTACTGCTATGGTCAGATGACCCGTCAAGGTAAATTGTTATTCCATGTTAGGTCTCCCTGTTGCCAACTGTGATATTAGACTCTTCCCCTTGTTTAAACAAGTTTTGCCTGGAGACTGGTTTTTCTTTGGAGAATTGTTCCTTCTAAATGAGAGTTGAAGGTTTCAGAAGCTAATAGTAATAAGCTGATTTATTTATTGCCCTTGTGTTTTAAAATGTTTATGTATTTATTTTTGAGAGGGAGAAAGCATGAGCAGGGAAGATCAGAGAGAAAGGGAGCCAGAGAATCCCAAGAAGGCTCCATGCTGTCAGCACAGAGCTTGATGTGGAGCTCAAACTCACAAACTGAGAGATCACAACCTGAGCTGAAATCAAAAGTTGGATGTCCAACTGACTGAGCCATTCAAGTGTCCCTAGTTATTGCCTTTTTATGGACATGCATACATAGCCTATCTAACTCATAAACAAAATAATGTACTCTTATTCTGAGATTATATATGAGAATACTAATACAGAATTTAACAAGTTGGTATCACAGAACTAAGAAATCATCTAATTTCAGATTCCATTTCTTCTACTTAGTCCAATCAGATTCCATTTCCTCTACTTAGTCCAATTCACTGTGGTAATTGAAGCATCATCATCTTGTCACAAGATGTAATCGATAGTTGTTAAACCTAAAATTAATATCAATGGTCATTCTAACCTGAAATACACACACACACACACACACACACACACACACACACACACACTTACTTTTCTGAGTTCTTCAGTTTAAAAGACCAATCAGAACACTTAAACAGTTTTTATTACAGTTTGGAAATTGGGGCATCATTGCTTTTTTATATTAACATTTTATTGAGTGAGTTCAGTTTAAGGCTTATTCAATTCCTAGAGAAACAATACTAGACCTGGATAAATAACAGAACTGTTTCAAAAATGATCCAAATGTATAATTGCATGTATTACAAAATACCTAAAAGGATATAATCCATATGCATATAGGAATATGGGTCTCCAGTTTCAAAGTGAATGCAAAGTGAACAATACATAAATGTAAATTTGGGTGGGCTAAAATTTAAAAAAAATGAAGTTGGCATACATGTATATATGGAGAAAAAAGGTGCTAGCATCTTTTAAAAACCAAACCAAACTAAATTCAGAGGCCTCATTGAATTTCAGTCATATTTCAGACAGTGGCTTTTATAGTTTTGCATTCTTTAATAATTGTGGTGCTGGGACCCAGCTATATCCCACTACTTCACATGCTATCATTGACATTTGTTTGGCCAAGTTATTTTGCATGTCTTTTCTTTGTGAAGCAAACAATACCAATTATTCTCCTTTTTCAACAATATCTACAAACATGCTTCGTAGCTGCTAAGTGTATGGGACTTCTAAATCAATATTTTGCAAGAGTGTAACTTTTGACATATAAGGCCAGAAAATTATTTGCTGTGAGATGTTGTCCTATATGTTGTAAATCTTTATTTAGCATTGTTGGTGGCCTCTACCCAATACATACCAAATACCTTACCCTACCAGTTGTGATAACCAAAAATGTGTCCAGATACTGCCAAATGTTCCCTGGAGGACAATATCACTCTCAGTTGAGTACCACTGATCTTAACAGAAAACTAGTCAGTTAACTACATTTCTTATATTACTCCCTCAACAAATTCACCGTCTTATTCAATGGAAAAATTTGTTATCTATGATCAAATACTGGGTTGCTGCTTGGAAATTCTGAAGTACAGTTAAAGCATGGAAGCTTTACTACTCCGTGGAGTGGATTTTAACAATTAGTTTAATTTGGGTTTTAAAGTCACGACTATTAATTTGAGTATTTATTCTATGTTCCCTGACATGGGAACACACACACACACGTGCACACACACACACACACACACAATTAATAAATATACAGTTTATGTCTTCTATCTGCATGACCACATCTCTATTCATGACTGCATATGTATGATTCAAAAACAATTATTTAATATACTAAATATACAGAATAAGACATTTGTCTTTGATTCATTTATTTCCCCCCTTATACTTTTCTCTGAAAAATACTTCCTTAAGGTTCAACTGTGGCAGGGATGGAGAAGGGAGCCCTTTATGGAGAACTCATTCAGCTGCTTAGTCCAGCAGCATAAATTTGATCTCGTAATTGGTATTCAACTCAGCATCTTGGACAGAAACCAGTGTTACAGCCAAGAGGTGGTTTAAATCACATAAATCATAGATCAATGGCAGAACTCAAAGCACTAGATAGATTATAAAAATAAAGCTTTAGTTAAAAATAGAATAACTTTGTCTGCAGGAATTTTTAAATTCTCAAAATATATAAAGCAAACAAAATTATATTGAATCATTTTTGGTAACATACACATGTAAGTTGAGATACACTTTCCCTTAACAGCCACAGTGACGTTTTGGAAATGTAGAAATGTAAAAGTATTCTCTTACCATGAAAATATTTCACATTTCTAAGACTTTATGCACAATATTGTAAGAAACATAAAATGCATGTGTTATAGTAGCAACTACAATAATGATGTGAAACCTGTTTTGAATTACTTTATGAGCATCAGATTTTTAACTTAAAACTCAACCAAATATATTTCTAAAGAAACAATGTATATCTAAATCATTCAGTCTAAATCTTGTAACTACCAAAGTTAAAGATTTTGAGGTTACAGTAAATAAAACTACTAAAAATGGTAGATTGTATGAGTTTTATAATACAAAATCATCCCATCACCAAATAATCATCTTAGTAGCTCTTTCCATTTGAATTCAGAATTTTTCAAAATTATGCAAAAATGACTTGTAGCCATTTAAATATATACATCTTCAAATGTGGCATATTATAAAGTTCTCAATAAAATTGACAATTCAACTTTAAGTGTCATTAAACCTTCACTTTTCTGGAAAACCAATTCCTTCTGCTTGAAACTAGAAATAGTTTTTTATTACTGGCACTGAGGAACACAATAAAAAAGGAAAGGTTTTTTCATTCAACTTCAGACGACTGTGAAAAACAAAGAAAAAAAAAAGTAAAATGAAGACAGTTTAGATACATACCCTGTTACTTAAGATACTCTTTGTTGGGAGAGGTAAATCAACTTGAAGGTTAAAATAACTGGAAAAATGATCAAATATAATGAAATTAACTAACATTATGCAATTGAATTTTACAAATGTTACTCTTAAGGAAAGAAAATTAAAATATATCTGGTATGTACGAATTACAGAATTAATATCAACATATTAAAAGTATCTTTGTGTTAAAATGAAGGCAACATGTAAGTAATTTTTTCACTGTGTTTCCTCTCAAGTTTTATACATGTGAAATGTGAGATGTTCTTGTGGCTCTTCTTTATGAGGAAAACGCAAATATTATCAGATCTTAATTTTATTACTAAGCAACAAGGTAAATAAAAGTCTTTGGCAATAAAATGTGTTTGTATGTGTCTTTAAAATATGATACTCAAAAGGAAAATTTCATTTTATTGTTATTAATGGCTACATAAAAATGTTTACAAGTTAAAATTGGTAAGAAAACATGTTAACTATTTACAGCTTACCAAATATTGTTTTACAACTTAGTCAAACTACTTAGTCAGATTAAGTTTTATATGTATAAGTTTCTAAAAGAATTATGTAAAATTCAGAGTGTATCGCTGATGTTTGGGTTAATTTATGTAAACTTACAATTAATAAATAAAAATAGAATAAATAATTAAATATGATAACATATGTTGTCTTTTTATTTTCAGTCTCCAAGCCTACCTGTGGTTATCTTATTCCAAATTATGTTTCCACTCTTTGTCTACCATAATCAAAACCTTAAGATTTTTTAAAAGTACAATGTATATAAATAGAATCAATTTGTTAAAAAACCTTGGTCATATTACTAGAAATCCAATGAAAACATATTAAGAATCCACAGGGTGCTCAAGCATGCTCCATCAGTGGATTACAAATCACAAAATCTCTTTCAATAGTTTTAGATGGTAAATTTTCAAGGTCTCTGCTGTTTAGATACATTTAACGTGCAATGTAAACAATAGACATACTCAAATTCAAAAGAAAAAAAATAATTTTCCAAAAATACAAGTAGCATCTGAGGATAAAAAAAATCCACAACAGAAACTAGTATTTCAAGATGTAAACATATATTTAAAGTTGGCATTTGAAATATTTATTTTCAACCATTAGAAATGAGATAAGTTTACAGCACTTGAGCTTTCCTTCCATTCAATTTATAAGGAGTAAAAGGATGCCACATTACATTCAGTATTCACCTGATGAAATGTGGGAGTCATTAAATGAATTAAGCAGAAAATGCACGCATGAGAGTTCATCATTTTATCTTGTGGCATCATTATGTCAATTTCTAAGTCACATTTTTCATTCAAAATGGAAATAACTTAAAAACGGAAATTAATATATCATTGAGAAAGTTTTTCAATGGGATTCAAACTCACAAATGTGTATGCATTTTAATGAGTCAAGATATCAAATGTTTTATAAGAAAAAAATAAAGGACGAGAGAGGAATTTGGGAAACTTTCACATCTGTTGCAAACTAATGGAATTTTTAAATACCACGTAATGCAAATCACACTCTATAGCTAGTCATAAGATTAAAAGATTTTCAAGTTGCTATCTTGGGAAAATTATTTCAAGGAAATTACTACAAAGCCTTGTTTTAGTACATTCCCCTACTGTGCTTCCCACTGTGTTTTTTTAATAAGGAAAGCTATCCATCCATAGAGGTGTATCCTGTTTTCCATGCTTCAGTGTCTAGCAGCAGGCAGATACAGTAGATGCTTAAGTGTTTGACTCTTTAATTTTCATTCCATAATGTTGATTCCTGCTTTTGCTGACTGATGCATGTATCTTCACGGTTGTTTAACTATGAGTGGGGACAGATTTCCCCACACCATAAACTCCCCCTTTTCAAGTTACCCTCAACCAAAGCAATACATAATCTGAGGTGTCTCTATATTAATAAGGTAATAGATGCTTGATGTAATCATATAAAAAAAATCAACCTGTACAGTTCAAATTATTGAAAAAGAGAAAGGAAATTTAATTACATAGAATCAAATTATTTTATTATTAATATATAACAAGTAAATATCAGAAACTACTTTAAAATTCTGCATTTTAAGTTTCATTAATAAAATCACTGACAAAAATTATGGACTTAAAGTATCTTATCAAAATTTGCTTTCATACCATAAAAATTCAAATTATCAGAATTAAATTAACAAAGAAAGGCAAATATTATTTTTAGCACATAGGGATCTCTTTGTTATTTTAAAGTTAAAACACCAAATGTCTGTTATGGGGAAAAATGACATAGACCCTTTTGATTAAACAAAACCGTAAAATAATGTGTTTTTTTTTTAAACAAGAACAAATAAATGTATACTCACAAATAATGAGAAAACATACTGGCCATTATACTTTAAAACATATTGGGCATTATACTTTATAGGCAACCAACTATGAATTTGGCTGTTTGCAAATTAGTTGACTTTGTCCCTAGAGACACTTTGTGTTACTGTATAACAAAATCTAATTTTTTCATAATCCTAAAATTCTTGCCTTCTATAGAGTTGTGTATTGTTTTTAAAGTCCCAGATATGGCCATCAGGCCTGAGGCCAGCATTCCTATGACCAATTTTTTTCACTACCAAGATTAGTTACACCAAGAAAATGTGTACTTATTCTGTCTTAATAAGTTCTTTATAATTGATGGCATAGATTTTCTAAGAAGATGAATGAAACATGCAAAATTATCTGTAAATTCAGAAAATAAACATGCTGTTTTTATTATTTTGACTACCTGTGTCTACACAACTCACCCACAAAAGAGTATGAATTGACTGAGTTAGGGAAAAAAAATGATTTTGTCATAAAAAAGCAGTAAAATTCCTGATCTTTTGTTTTGGATTTTCATAACAAATAGTGACATAAATATTTTGTTTAAAAAGAGTGTTTAAAAAAGCATTCTTATGCTCAAAAATTTTCAATAGATTGTAATATTTTAATGTTTCAAATATTAAATATAGCAAGTTTTTTTTAATATAGTGATAGAATTTTACATGCAATATTCTTAAACTTGGTAGATTAAAATGAGATTGTAGAAAGACTAGTGATACAGTGCCACTAGTATTGGGTTGTGCTGCATCCATGACAACAGAATGGAAGGTTGGTTTTAATACTATTATCTTGCATACTCACAGCTGAATGCTAATGCAGCTTTACTGGAAAAAATCAAGTTTCAGATTTGAAACCACTGAACTTACATACACTATGCACAGAGTTGCAAATATAGAAAAGAATAAAAAAAACTAATATTACAACTTGAAAATCTCTCAAATGGTCATTATTTCAAAATGTACATAAATGAATTAATTGTCAAATACTGAAGGAATATTTATTGATGCAAAAACAAATTCAGTGACATGGAACGTTTTGCTGCTAGTTTGTTTTTGAGAGCATAATCAGTACACTAAGAGATTATTTAATTTTTCTCTGTAGTGAAACTGATGATCACTTCTTTCAAATAAACATTGACTCAATAGGGTGTTGTTTGATCTACTTTTGAAAAAGAGACTGATAAAAGGGGAAGCAAAATGCAACTATATGTCTTTTACTGATTTTATTAAGTAAAGCCTAGCTGTCTTTAAAAAAAAAAAGGAATACAGTACGCAAGTTTCAGATTCTTCACTTCACTTGTTTTAAAGATTAGAATCTAGTACTATTTATAAATAGAGGATAATAAATTATAGAGTGATAGACTATGGATGATAGTTTAGGTAGGTAGATGATGAGTAGATAGATGAGAGAGAGAGAAGGAGGAGGAGAGAGAGAAATACCCATGAATCTCTTGTCTGAGGCAATACCATTTGGATCCAAATGATACAGGTGTCAGTAATTTAGTAAAATCCATGACTAAGCTGCCTTATGATGGAGATTCTAATTACATTACTGTTAACCTTGCATTTTCTCAGAAACTAAGAGAACCTTTCTATAAATTCCTACGTAATACCTATGTAATATCTCCTTTTTAACTCTAATGAAATGATTTCTTTGTCTATACACAGGCAGTGTGAAATATAAATAAGGGCTAATTCTGTCCATTATAAAATTTAGAAAGAGATATGGAAATTAGCCAACTCATTGGAATAATGTCTACTGTCAAACTAGAAAACCCAATACAAATAGAAATACACATACATAGTATGAAGTAAAGCTTTAATTATGCATTATAGAGCAGTGCCTCCAAACAACAATATCATGAATTAGTCCAAAAAGTTAAATGTTTAGTTCCCAGATTTCTTTCCACCCTGTCTACCTTGACAGTGCTATACTGCTATCTCTAGTAATAAATTTAGATTGCACTGGTTTATAGAATAATTTGAAATGTGGAATATTGGTCTTGAGTCAAGTATCAGATAAAACTGAAATTATCCCTTTTTCCTTTCACTTTGTTTTAGGAAATCCTCAGTGTAAAGTTTAGGCAATTAAAACAACACCTCAGGAAAAGAAGGTACTACTAAATCAAAAGTGAGATATTTGTCTTGCCTAGTAATTTACATTGATTAACTATGATGGGTAAGTGCCCAGCTTTCTTCTTCATTACTATACTAACATGGTCAGATTATCTTACAAATTTGACTATATACATTAATTCATTCATTGTCTCTAATTCATGCAATAAATGTTTACCAAGCATTTATTGGTGTGTCAGGTACTGAACTTTCTAATAAGAAGCAGTGCAGTATAGTATTATGGACTCTAGTGCAAAACTGCCTGAGTTCAAAATCCAGTTCACTTAATAGAGTTATGTGGTCTTAGGTAAGTTGCTTGTCCTCTCTGTGCCTCTGTTTTCTCATCTGTAGAATGAGGATGATGATATCACTATCCATGGGGTATTGTAAGGATTAAATTAGGTAACTGAAGTAAAGCACTCAGCTCAAGAATTGTCATATGATAGATGCTAAAATGTGTTTGTTAGCATAATTTCCTTTATCCAGATGAACCACCAATAAAACATGTAAAGACAAACCATAGTCCAAATATGACAAAGACCACAATCTTAATTAAAATTCTGATACATGACAGAAATTGGAAAAAAATAAAAAGGAGGAATATGAAGCTTCCTTATTCGAGTTACCCTAGCAATAGTGGATTCAGGTGGCTGATCATTTCAACCTCTGAATCCAACTACTATTTATGACTAAAGAAGGCTATCTTGAAAAACAAGAAAAAGCCTAAATTACAGAATTTTGTTGTCAAAATGCCAAATTACTACATGCAATGCTTTATTATAACAAACTAGGCTTTTGTTTTCACTTAACAGTTAACTTGTCTATTTATATGTGTCATATTGTTTTCTTACCCACACACCCAATTTATATTTTCTTCTATTTAATTCTCATATCTCTTATAGGGTCTGTTCCTCTCACTAGCTTTGCCTATTATTTATCAGCTCAACTCTAAACACTTTTTTCTACCTTAATGTACCATTGCATTGAATTACACAAAAACAGCTTTTCTGGTTACAATGATATTAGTAGCTAATATTCATGGACTACTTACTAGGTACCAGGGTCATTGCTAAATGATTCACAATGATCTTACTTAATATGTATAATATCACTATCAATAAGTGCTATTATTGTCATACTCATTTTGTGGAAGAGGAAAATTGAGGGTCAGAAATGATTAGTGATTACACTTTTAGTGTAGAACACATTTCTAATAATTAATAATTATTTATATGACCAATATAGAAAGCTGCCCTTGTGGAGCTGTAAGAAATGCTTAAAAAGTGACAATATCCTTGCCATTGTTTTTTTTTTCTTTTTTCTTTCTTTTCTTCCCGAAGTTTTTATTTAAATTCCAGCTAATTAACATACAGTGCAATATTAGCTTCAGGAGTCTCTATACGATATTTTTTATATCCTTGTCTAAATGTTGTTGCTTATATTGGGCCAAATAATTTTTTTTTAATTTTTTTTCCAACGTTTATTTATTTTTGGGACAGAGAGAGACAGAGCATGAACGGGGGAGGGGCAGAGAGAGAGGGAGACACAGAATCGGAAACAGGCTCCAGGCTCTGAGCCATCAGCCCAGAGCCTGACGCGGGGCTCGAACTCACGGACCGCGAGATCGTGACCTGGCTGAAGTCGGACGCTTAACCGACTGCGCCACCCAGGCGCCCCTGGGCCAAATAATTTTTAATGTTGCCAAAAGTAATATTTTTTAGCATTTGATTTGTTTATGAGTTCTTAAACCATGTGTTAGGTTAAGGAGATGGATATGAATAAGAAGAGCAATATATTAGATTCTGAAGATATCTAGGCTTATCTTAGAGAACACCAAAACATTTGGGCCATTTAAGTAATTCAATCATTCTTCAAAATATTTTATTAAGTCACTCAATATAATTTCTCACCCTGAACTAAGACATATGAGGACAATGGGGTCAAATATTTGAAATTAGAACCGTCTTAGAATATACAGGGCATATGGTAACTATATCTATATAACAAAAAACAAACAAACAAACACAAGTAGGACTGAACTGGCCAAATATTTTAGCACCATATATACATAGGTTTATTTGTAAAGATTTTATACAAATTTTAGAAACCACTGTATAACTATGTTTTAAAATTGTTCTGTTTTGTTTGTTTTAAGGTGTTTAAATATTCAGAACAACAAAGGGCAGAGTTCATTGTGAGGATCAGTACAGTTCTGAGAGAAAGCCAGATTGGAAAATGTAGAATTTGGTTAAAGAGATCCTCTATGATGTAAATTACCTATAAAGAGAAGGAAGTGTTCCCTGAGGCTCCTGGGAAAGAAAAGTTTTCAAGTAGCCAATTCTCTGCAGTTTTAAGGAAAAACAATTAGATTTTTGTACAGGGAATAGAATTGCTGTGTCCTAAATTTCAAAGTACTAAGGCTGATAAATTGACTTAAACTAGGTTAAATTCCAAATATCCAAAAGTGATTCTGACAGAGAAGTTCATCTAAGGAGTTACACTTTCTAACTCAAGCTGAAGTGATCACAAATATTTAACATGAGTTCACCAATAGACAATCCTACCAAATTAAGCAAATATCCCTTTTTGACGGTTCATAGATTAATAATCAGCCCCTTTCTCTTCACAAACTTGAACCAATTATTCCTTTCATTGACTCATCAAAGTACATTATCTGAACTTCTGCTTAAACAGAGCTTAGTGTACATTACAGTTAATTATATTATAGTCTTTTTTTTTTAACTAAGCTGTGGGTGCTTTAAAGTCAATAGTCTGTTGTTTAACATAGTGCTGGAAGTGATAGCATCAGCAGTCAGACAACAAAAGGAAATCAAAGGCATCAAAATTGGCAAAGATGAAGTCAAGCTTTCGCTTTTTGCTGATGACATGATATTAGATATGGAAAATCCGATAGACTCTACCAAAAGTCTGCTAGAACTGATACATGAATTCAGCAAAGTTGCAGGATACAAAATCAATGTACAGAAATCAGTTGCA
>NW_024420424.1:1757640-1760813 GCF_014898765.1 Herpailurus yagouaroundi | reverse complement strand
CTCATGGATTGGAAGAATAAATATTGTCAAAATGGCAATACTACCCAAAGCTATCTACACATTCAATGCAATCCCAATCAAAATGGCACCAGCATTCTTCTCGAAACTAGAACAAGCAATCCTAAAATTCATATGGAACCACAAAAGGCCCCGAATAGCCAAAGTAATTTTGAAGAAGAAGACCAAAGTAGGAGGCATCACAATCCCAGACTTTAGCCTCTACTACAAAGCTGTCATCATCAAGACAGCATGGTATTGGCACAAAAACAGACACGCATGGTATTGGCACAAAAACAGACACATAGACCAATGGAATAGAATAGAAACCCCAGAACTAGACCCACAAACGTATGGCCAACTCATCTTTGACAAAGCAGGAAAGAACATCCAATGGAAAAAAGACAGTCTCTTTAACAAATGGCGCTGGGAGAACTGGACAGCAACATGCAGAAGGTTGAAACTAGACCACTTTCTCACACCATTCACAAAAATAAACTCAAAATGGATCAAGGACCTGAATGTGAGACAGGAAACCATCAAAACCTTAGAGGAGAAAGCAGGAAAAGACCTCTCTGACCTCAGCCGTAGCAATCTCTTACTCGACACATCCCCAAAGGCAAGGGAATTAAAAGCAAAAGTGAATTACTGGGACCTTATGAAGATAAAAAGCTTCTGCACAGCAAAGGAAACAACCAACAAAACTAAAAGACAACCAACAGAATGGGAGAAGATATTTGCAAATGACATATCAGATAAAGGGCTAGTATCCAAAATCTATAAAGAGCTCTCCAAACTCCACACCCAAAAAACAAATAACCCAGTGAAGAAATGGGCAGAAAACATGAATAGACACTTCTCTAAAGAAGACATCCGGATGGCCAACAGGCACATGAAAAGATGCTCAACGTCGCTGCTCATCAGGGAAATACAAATCAAAACCACACTCAGATATCACCTCACGCCAGTCAGCTTGGCCAAAATGAACAAATCAGGAGACTATAGATGCTGGAGAGGATGTGGAGAAATGGGAACTCTCTTGCACTGTTGGTGGGAATGCAAATTGGTGCAGCCACTCTGGAAAGCAGTGTGGAGGTTCCTCAGAAAATTAAAAATAGACCTACCCTGTGACCCAGCAATAGCACTGCTAAGAATTTATCCAAGGGATACGGGAGTACTGATGCATAGGGGCACTTGTACCCCAATGTTGATAGCAGCACTCTCAACAATAGCCAAATTATGGAAAGAGCCTAAATGTCCATCAACTGATGAATGGATAAAGAAATTGTGGTTTATATACACAATGGAATACTACGTGGCAATGAGAAAAAATGAAATATGGCCTTTTGTAGCGACGTGGATGGAACTGGAGAGTGTGATGCTAAGCGAAATAAGTCATACAGAGAAAGGCAGATACCATATGGTTTCACTCTTATGTGGATCCTGAGAAACTTAACAGGATCCCATGGGGGAGGGGAAGGAAAAAAAAAAAGAGGTTAGAGTGGGAGAGAGTCAAAGCATAAGAGACTGTTAAAAACTGTGAACAAACTGAGGGTTGATGGGGGGTGGGAGGGAGGAGAGGGTGGGTGATGGGTATTGAGGAGGGCACTTTTTGGGATGAGCACTGCGTGTTGTATGGAAACCAATTTGACAATAAATTTCATATACTAAAAAAAAATGAAAAAAAAATAAAGTCAATAGTCATATTTGTAACTTATTATCTAGCAAATTCTAAAAAAGAAAACATGGATGGGTGAAATCTGAAGAGGATTAAGAGGTACAAACTTTCTATTATAAAATAAAGAAGGTACAAGAATGAAAAGTGCAGCATAGGGAATATAGTCATAATATTATAATAACTTTATATTGTGACAGATTGCAACTACACTTACCGTAGTAAGCATTTTGTAATGTATATAATTGTATACCTAAAATTAATTTAATATTCTATGTCAACTATATTTCAATTTTTTAAATAAATAAAAATGGTTTTTCAACAAATGAGAGGACGTTATAACTATAATGTAGCTTTATTTTAGTAAAATCCTTGATAGTTTTCTGGAAAACATAAACTATATAATGCTATTAGGTTAGATTGTGTTTGGTTTAATAGTCATAAAAGAATATGAGTTAATGAATGCATATTAAGCTGAAAGAAGTTCCCTCTCCTGTCCAACATTTATAGATACTTCAAAGATATTAATGGCTTATTGCTCAATTCAATGCATGACAAAAATCTAAGAGATTGCTCAACTCAACACATGACAAAATTCTCTGAGATAAGGCAAAATTCACAAATCTAGATTAGAAGAAAACTAGAAGGATGGAAAATGGACAAGAAAACAATGTAACTTCTCTATTAAGGATTGATTAAAAGTAAACTGCAAGTACAGGCTAAATTTAATTATTATTTGTGTAAAATAGGAGACCTCAAGGTTATATACAGGAATAAAATGAGCCAACAAGAGAAGGATAAATGAATCAGTCACTCAGGTGGCTTGGAAGGCAGCATAAAGTATAAGTTTACAGCCATTTGTGGAGTTAAGCAAGTTAATCAACTCAAGATTTGAGTTCAAATCTGCAATCTATTTTCTATGAATTCTTGGGCATCTTACTCAACATTTGTGTTTCTCAGTTTCTTCATCTATGAAATGGAAATAATAAAAGCACCTACCTAGTTGGGTTGTGGGGAAGATTAAATTAGATAATGCATATAAAGTACAAAGGAGTTTCTGACACATACTAAACACTCAAAATAATGGTATCCCATAGCAGAAAACAAAACAAAACAAAACAAAACAAAACAAAACAAAACAAAACAAAACGTTTCTTCGGATACAAGTTATCCTTCTGCCATCTGCAGTGTTCCTAATAAAACCATAATATATCCCCATTTGTGATTCATTTTTAAGAATAATTTTGGCTCACTGGAGATGATGTAGCAAGAGCTCATGGGATCTTAAAAGATCTGGAAAAGTTTTCATATAAGAAATTCAAATAGATTGGAAGACAGGAAGGGCATGATTATGTTGTTTTAAGTGAAGAAATGTCATCCTATAAAATAGGAATTAAATTTGTTCTGTATTGTCCCATATGGGATAAAAATAACTACATATGCAAATAACAAAGAGATAAATGTTAGGTTAATATTTGAAAGCATTTTCTTTTTTTTTTTT
>NW_024420424.1:1754016-1757540 GCF_014898765.1 Herpailurus yagouaroundi | reverse complement strand
ATTTGAAAGCATTTTCTTTTTTTTTTTTCAGTTTACTTATTTTTGAAAGATCCAGAGACAGAGTGTGAGTTGCGGGGGCGGGGGCGGGCAAAGAGAAAGGGAGACAGAATCTGGAGCAGCCTCCAGGCTCTGAGCAAGCTGTCAGAACAGAGCCTGATGCAGGGCTTGAACTCACAGACTGGGAGATCAGGACCTAAGCCGAAGTTAGACGCTTAACCAACTGAGCCATCTAGGAGCCCCTTGAAAGCATTTTCTAACAACCTTCTCAGATGGTAAATTAGGCTGCCTTTTAAAAAAAATGAGCTCCTCGTTTTGAAGGTACTTAAGCAAAAGCTAAGTGAGTTCTCATTAAAGATGCTGAAAAATAGATTCCTATGCTGGTAAGGCTAGATCTTTTTTACTCTAACATTTCTGATTCTATAAAACAAAGACTATATTCATATGAGGCAAAAAAACTATTATTTTGAACTCCAAATACTTGAAATTTCCACACAGAATTTATTGTTTATCCACAAAAAAAAATCAATCAAAGTGACCAATAAAGGGTGAGGGTGACAATGGTTGAATGTAACTGAGGGTTGATCTAAACATATCTGTAGAGTCTAGTGGAAAGAACATAGGACTGGGGAAACTATATATTAATAATCTCTTTATCCTTAATGAGATATCCACTTTTATTTGGTCTCAGTTTTCTATCCAAGAAACAAGCAGGTTGGACTAGATTTTCTTTAAAGGTATTTTCCTCTATTATAGCATCCTATTATTTACTCTTTGGAGCATCCTTTACCTATGCATCGATAGCCAGCCAAAACAGTAAAAAATGGTCAAAATTGATTATTCTCCTTTCACACCATTGCAGTCATATAAAATTCCTACTGATTAAGCATTTTCACTAAGCTATCTCTTTCACTAGTGTTGAACCCATTTCTTTCAAACATTTTGCAGAAGAGATTTTAATAGTGAATGGTGCTACCCAAAACTCCCAGTCACACATATTTGTCAAAACTTTGGTTTGCATTAGTATAATACTATATACCATTAGTGCATGAGGGAGTAACTTCTTCCTAGTCACAACACCTCTGTTGGTTTTCAGAAAGCAATAATGAAAAACATAAATATTTTCACTGTTTGTAGTATGAGCCAAATAATTGTATGATGATAAACATAACAAATTATGTTATTTTATATTAGAAAAATAAATTATAAACTTGAACATCATTGCATACTATGCACATATTTATTCTAGCTCTCTCTCTCTCAACTTTCTTGAAACATGTATCAATTACAATTAGTTCTGCACCCTAGGTACCCCACTGTTCCTTTCTTCCTTGGGAAAAAATAGCAACTTTTCTTTTCCTTCACCTATGTCTAGTAGCAAATTAATGTCACTGGGAGTCAAGAGAGATTTTAAAATCCCATTTTGAAGGGCTTCCACCCATGGATTTAACACTTTGGACTGTTGCCAAGGGGAAACGAATCCCCAAGAAAATGAAAGAAGGCCTAGAAGTTGGAGAAAAGGCTTTAATTTTTGCTAAATGGTCCAAGGTGGCACAACATTTGACCTTCTGATGACCTCATTGAAGACAAATGGGTTGTAAGTTAAAGCATCTTCTATCTATGTACTCTTTCTACATTCATATTTCTAAATGAGCACCATGAAGAAATTCCATTATTGTTAATGTTCTTTTTCCAGATCTACATTTCATATAATACCCGTCCTTCCACTTGATCACTTCTACAAAACGAAATTTGAAGGAGGAAGCTGGTGAGCTCATTTTCCAGTTCAGAAATTCTTAAAAGAAATTAGTCCTTAGGTAGGTATTTTACTGTAAATTATTTTTAAATACTGTAAGAAATGACCTCTGATATTGTCCCATCCATTTCTTTTGATGACAGTTTTGCTATTTGAAGTTGTTCTTCAAGTTTCGCCAGCTCGAGGAGAAGAGTTCCTTTGTGGAAATTTCCAAAAAGAATCTGCACCCCAACAAATATCATTAGCTCTCCAGAAGCCATAAAAATTCCTTAGGGCTTCCTCCTTCCATTTGGGTAAAACTTGGGAGGTTCATATAATTAAAACACTGCTAAGTCTCTAAAGTTACATTTTTGTTAAATTTCAAACATGTTCTATACTGACTTACACAGTCAGTTTTCTTAGAATCTGAGAAACCTTTAAGGGCATAAATATATTCCTGGTTGTTAATATAGTACTATATAGTTAACATAGTAATATAGTAAATGTGAAAAAGCAAAAAAAGAGAAAGTGTGGAAAAATGGGAAGTCAGCTGTTCTGTTATTTAGTATGTGACTAGTCAGTGTTGTTGGCTAAATCATGGCATTAATGAAAACATGGCAAGTAGTCTTATCTCATGAGGGCCAATTAGCATCACTTCTTTTCTTATTTTAATGCTTATTTATTTTGGAAAGAGAGAGAGAGAAAGAGAGTGAGCAAGGGGAGAGGCAGAGAGAGAGGGAGACAGAATCCAAAGCAGGCTCCAGGTTCTGTGCTGTCAGCACAGAGGCCAACGTGGGGCTGCAACTCATGAGCTGTGAGATCATGACCTGAACCAAATTTGGACGCTTAACATAGTGAACACCCAGGTGCCCCAGCATCACTTCTTTTCAATAAGACAAACTGCAATCATTGACTTAGTGAAACAAAAGTAAACACCTAATTTTGTCACAAAGGAAACGGGGTGAATGTGACTAGCTCAGTGCAAACTCAGTCCCATGACCTGGAAACTTCTTTCAAGAGGCAAGCTCTCCCGATAACTCTCCATGTACAAAATCCAACATAAATAGGAAGAGAAAAAGAACATTTGTGTGACATATTTTTGTCTGTAAAGCATATTCATATATATTATGGTATTTGATCCTCACAATGGTTCTATGAGGGAGGTGATTATCTTCATTTTACAAATAAGGAAAAATTTATTATACTTTATGCAGACTATGATGGACCCTATTAAGTCCTACAAGTAAAAAGAAAATTTCACAGCTTCAAGTACTAAAAGGAATAAAAATAATTTTGTAGCTTTGAAACATTGTAAATAGGGGTAAAATATTAATTTTTATAGAATTTGCATAAAAAGAAAGGAAAATATAAAGCTGGCTCAAATCACCATAAATATTTCCTTTAAAATAATCAAAAAACCTAAATCTAAAGTGAGGTTTCTATTTGAATTCTCTGAATAATGGCTTCAATTTACCATTTTATTACATACATATACACATAATATACAACATTGAAGGATTTCATTCAGATAAAGCTTAAAAATTATTTATTCCCATTCTAACACTTGTAATGACTCCATGAAGTAGATATTTTCTCTGTTTTTATAGGTAAGGAAGTAGACTCAGAGAATATGTGACTTACCCATTTTAGGTACAAAATCCTTTGCATTTAGGAGTTACACAATCAAAGATCTATAAATAATGAAAACCCTCCTCAGACAACATTAATTTGGCCATCAAATAAGAACTGCCTGGGGGCGCCTGGGTGGCGCAGTCGGTTAAGCGTCCGACTT